>NC_056737.1:1676846975-1676929475 GCF_019279795.1 Protopterus annectens
TATTGGGTGGTGCATGCCTCGGAACCCCTGTGGCTAGGCTTATGTAGCCCCCAGGACCAACAGATCAGTACTCACCTAAGAACCTATGTGTACCACAGGCAACATCAGCCAGGGCTCAATACAGATATGACCTGCATAATGGTGGGACATTGCCAAAGCCATGTGTTGCAATGTGTTCTGATGTACCAGCACCATGTTGGGGAAGTCCAAGAAGTTGCAGTTATGATACATGTGCTGCACAATCCACACCTCACCCCAACCCAGGGATGACATCCTCATCTGTACAATGCTGGTGCCACTGTACACCTGCATGTTTGCCCTGCATTGGCAGGGAATATGCCAGTATACATGGTGTTCCTAGTTTGGGATACTGCAATATGACACACATGTGTAGGCCATAGATGTCGAGCATTTGCAATATAGCAGGAGATGGTCAAAGTGTGTCATCCTGAAACACAACAGTGCACTGGAGGGGAGAGACAAACCTACTGAGAATGGCTGTATCTGCACACAGTCAAGGTCATGAAGTGTGTCAGACATAACCCTGACTCCACGGCACTAGTGATGGTACTGTATGACCTCCAAGGGCTGTGCATATGTTTAGCATGCAAACATGCAGGTTTGGGGAGCATTTGCAGGCCTGACTGACCAACTACTGGCTCATGATGATGGTCCATGCAGCTATACCCCTGCCAGGTATTGTGACTGCAGTAGTACACATAGCAGTTATTGCTACACACCATCATGATATGTGTGTGCATGCATATGCACCCACAAATGATTTGCATCCCAATCAGCATCTGCACAACTGACACATATGGCTTGTAATGCAATTGACTGCTTAGGTCATATGTCACGTATCATGTATGTGTAGTGTTGCCATATGCAGCAGTGTTGCGCCATGGCATGTCATGGAAGAGAGTGCCATGTGAATAATAGTCTGTACACTCACCATAGGTACAGTACATTGTGTCTGTGGTCAGTCTAATGGTATTCTATCACTCATACATGCATCACTGATGATGACATCTGTGAATACACATCAGGCATTCACAAAACACATGTGTCCACATATAATCCAGAAACACACAAAGCCTGTGAGCAGCAGAGGAAACATAACTGACACACAGATACACATCCTTCAATGGTGTGTACACCTGTGAGTTATGGTGCACAGTACATGGCAGGGTGCTGAACAGATGCACAGTAATGCTGTGGACATGGGTGCAGTGTGTTCCAGGGTGGAGGCATTACCTACTAACAGAAGCCATGCATCACAGCCATGTATAATGGTAACGGGGATTGACTACAGTTGCACTGTTTGCTGCTGAGCACCACATGTTCTGCATACTGACATGTGTAATTACAGGTATGTGTGTGATAATAGGTTCATAGGTTCATACTAGGCTATCTGCCCTAGGGCATTTACAAGCCTAGCCAGAGTGTGTTTGGCTTTCGCCACCCCTTGGAATGTGCTTACTGTGCCCTTTTTAAGGTTGTGTTTACTGTGCCTCTGTCTAGTAGTGACACAGAAGTGATCCCCGGGGTAAACCTATGATCTCCAATCCACTCGTCAAGATTTTTCTTGAAGAGAGTCAGTGAGGGGCTCTGCCTAACATGGACTGGGATTCTATTCCAGAGTGAAGGGAGCCTCTGGATTATGACTCTGTCCCTCCAGCATGTCCTATTTATTTCTGTGCTGAGGTTCAAGTCACTCGATCGCGTAGCTCTAAGGGATTTGGATTTTCTGAGGTGGAGCATGTCCATTAATTCAGGGTTGGACATGGCTTTGTATGTCAGGCATAGATCGCCTCTGAGTAGGCGGTATGCAACTGAGTAGAGCTGGAGTTTCTTTAGCCAAGCAGCATATGGCATCTGTTTGAGTCCCTTGATTCTCTTAGTGAGGTAGTTTCGGGGTCTTTCTAGTTGCTGCAGGTGTCGGGTAATGTAAATCCCAAATGGGGCATTGTACTCAATTATGGGCCTGATGAGGGATGAGTAAAGGGGCATAATGACCTCCCTTGATCTAGATGTGAATCCTTTCACGATAAGGTGGGCTATATAGAAGGTCTTCCTAACCACTTTGGCAATGTAGTTGTCAAAGGAGAGGTTTCTGTCAACTTGGGTCCCCAGGGCCCTAATTACTTCTTATGTACTTAATGGATTACCTCCTATGTGGTAATTTGTGGGCACTTTGTTTTTGCCAAAGGGTATAACTATACACTTTTTGGTGTTTAGTTTAAGGCCATGGCTCTGGCACCAGTTATCCGTCTCTATGAGACCCTTTTGGAGGATGCTTGTGTTAGCTGGAGAGCCAATTATGGTGCCCAGTTTGCAGTCAGCCCCAGTCCTCCCGTGTTAGCCTGTACCTCAGAAAAATATATTCCGAATAAGAGAGGTCCCAGGATTGAGCCCTGTGGGATGCCACTTGTAACTGGTTTAGAGTGTGACATGGCTCCAGCAATTCTGACCATGTGGGTTCTGTCCTTGAGCCAGTTTGCGACCCATCGTATGACATAGGGGTTTATATTTAGGCTGGAGGGTTTGTCTACGATGCCCGAGTGGGGTATTGTGTCAAAGGCTTTTGCGAGGTCTAGGTATGCTGTGTGGACCACCTTACCCTCATCAATGGCCTTGGTGACTGTTTCAAAGAAATCTACCAGGTTCAGGAGGCAGGATCTGCCCTTGACAAAGCTGAATTGGGTAGGATCCAGTGTCTGTAGGTCCCCAATGTCTTTGTTTATAAGCTCCATAATGATCCTCTCCATAGCTTTGCAGACCAGGCTAGTCAAGCTTATGGGGCGGTAGTTTCCATGGTCCATAGAGGTGCCTACTTTGTGGAGTGGGACTACTGCTGCTGTACGCCATTCTTTGGGTACATATCCTGTAGTAAGGCTAAGATTGAATAGCAGCTTTATGTAAGGGTATAGCTCTTCTTGGAGTTCATGTAGCATGCAGCCCGTGACACCGTCTGGTCCCATTGATGCTGTGTTTTTTGATTTGGAGAGGGCAGCTCTCACCTGGACATCTGTGATGTCAGGGAGGCAACACTCTGCTGGGATAGATATTTGTCCTTTTGGGGGGAGGGGGGGAGAAGTTTGCACTGAACCTGTCTACCAGGATGTTGGCAATGTCTGAGGGTTCAGTGTATTTTTTGTTATTATGGACTAACTCTGAGCATATCTGGGAGTTGCCACCCAGGTTTCTAACATAACTAAAGAAAGTTCCTACAACGCTGCTCCAGTACAATAAAGGCTGTCTTGTATACCTACGAACCAACCAGTTCTTTAGTAATCCAATGCAAACAAATGAGTGTTGAAAATGAATAGGTTTATTGTTGAAACCACACAATAAAAAAATAAATAAAAAACTGTTTTTAAACAATTTAAAAAAGTAACTGATTTAGCGCTTTCATCTCCATGTGAAGACTTCTTCAGAATCTAGTTGGCTTCCAAAAATTCATCTTTTTATAAACAGTATTTGCCAGTCATTGGTTAAACAACAATACATCATTAATTGTATAATTGTTGAATTGCATTATTAAAGTGCTAGCTTATGTTGAGACTACTAAGACACCATAAGATGCTTAAAATACATGCTACCAAAAACACAACAATTCAATAAACAATAGCAATAGGCTAAGCTACTGTTAAAAATGGTACGAGTTGTATAAATAAACACAGTATATCTAATCCCTGTACCATAAATACCAATACTAAAATATAACATCATATGTCTTGTGTAAATATAAGTAATAAATAACAAGGTAACACATTGGTGTGTTACAAATAATCACCCCTAAGCTACTACAGCAAAACATATCCAAAGAGGTGCACAAGAGATACATGAACGAATACATAGAGAAATAAATAATGTTAGAAGAAACTGATGGTGATGTATATAAATGTACATTCTGAGCAAAGTATGTTAAAAAATCCAATAACGCACCCTTGTAGGCTACTGAAATTGTTTAAAAACAGTTTTTTATTTATTTTTTTATTGTGTGGTTTCAACAATAAACCTATTCATTTTCAACACTCGTTTGTTTACATTGGATTACTAAAGAACTGGTTGGTTCGTGGGTATACAAGACAGCCTTTATTGTACCGGAGAAGCGTTGTAGGAACTGTGTTCATGATTGAGGTTGCAACGTGTGTGTTTTTGATAACTAAAGAAAGCCTTATGATTATCATTTGTTGCTTGTGCAATTTTTCTCTCGAAAGTGCCTTGGATATTTTTATGAGTGATTGTAGTTCTTTTGCTAGTACTGATCAGAGATGCCTTCCCTTTTAGGGATTTTGCTCTATCATGTAGTAGCTTCCTCCTTCTGTTGTATAGCTTATTTATGGCTGGGGTCCACCAGACAGGATGCCTGCCTTTGGGGGAATGGGTCTCAGTCTTATTTGGGATTGCATGATCCATGCATTCCTGAAGGTCTTCATAGAATGCATTTATAAAGGATTCAGCAGATAGGGCTGTGGTTTCCACTGGCTTGGGGGTCTTGAAGGATTCCACTTTGGTTTTAAGAATTGTGAAGTTAGCTTTTGAGAAGTTCTTCACTATGGTCTTTTGTGCTGGGAGTGGGGGCGGGATGTGGATTTCTAGTGAGATTAATTTATGGTCTGATCTTACCAATGAGGGGTATACTTCTGGTATGGAACATTGTGTTCCCATGTTGGTGATGATCAGATCTAGTATGTTTTCCCCTCTTGTGGGAGTGGTGACCAATTGTTCTATAGCATTTGAGTTTATGAATTCTAGGAACCTCTGGGCTAGGGTGTTGGGGCTTGAGTAATGCTCTCAGTCTATGTTTGGATAGTTGAAGTCCCCCAATATGATGGTGTTTGGAGAGACCTTCATATTCTCCAGTGTCTTCAGGAAGGCCGAGTGGGGATCCTGAGTTTGAGAGGGTGGTGTGTAGCATGCTACAAACTGAAAGGCAGTTTTGCTCACTGTTAGTTGCACATGGATGGTCTCTGATGCTTCGTGCAATGCCACTAACCTGGAGGTGTGGGTGTCCTTGATGAATATGGATACTCCCCCTTATTTTGTGGTTCGGTCTGAGTTTTGGGGCTGAAAAGCATGATATGAGGTATAACCTGGTAGTGCTGGGGTGCTCTTGGGAGCCTTGAACCAGGTTTCTGTCACTGCACAGACATGTTCTCCATACTGAGGAGGGCTTCGGGAGCGTGCATCTTGAGGTTTAGACTTCTGGCATTGAGCAGCATTACCCTTAGTTTCTTCTACTTGTGTTGTCTAAGGAGGTGGGTTTGTCTTTTGAGCCTTGCCTAAAAATGGCAGTATGGTGGTGGCAAGAGCCTTTGCCAATATCCAAAAGCTCAGGGGTGACAGGTGCAAGCCATCCCTTGCAAAGCAACGTGGCTTGTCGAGCATGTCATCCCAGGCAGACAGATACTGGATCCCCTTTTAATGACATCAATACTTAAGCCAGTTGTTGAAATTGATCATTTTGTCTTTATACTGAGGCATCATTCTTGGTGAGGGTAAGATGCTGCTCAAGGTCAGGGTCATACCGGCCTGGGCTACATGATCAGAGAGCTCCTCTATGTCTCTTTTCATGTAGTCCAGGGAGGTACATCTCAGGTCATTCACACCAGCATGGACAATGACTGAGTCATATTTGTACTTGCTTTGGAGTGACCTGAGTGCTTGTGTTATGTGGCAGATTCTAGTGCCCAACAGGCAGCTCACTGTGACCTTTTCTTTGTTCAGCCTGGTGAGCGGCATGTCAGTGTGTCTGACTATAGAGTCACCTATTACAAGTGTATCAGGTATGTTGTTGAGCCTTAAGGGCTGTGGCTGTTTGGCACACTGACTTTGTGAGCTATGTGTTGCCTGTGTTTTGTTTTGGGGTAGCGGTCGCTTGGGTGTCTGCAGATTTTTATTTAGAGCCTCCGATTATGTTTTTGTGTGTTTATGTGTTTGGTCTGCAGTTGTGGTAGGACTATGTGAGACTGGATTTGTGGTGTGTGTGGTTACCTTCCCCTCCTGACTGGTTACACTAATACTGAGTCGAGAGAGCTCAGCCTCCAGTTTGGCTATATGGTTGCATCTCTCACATATATTTGTACTTGTTGGGAGGAGGAGAGGGTTGTCTGTGTACATGAGGTAGTTGTAACATTGCCTCAAGATTCCCAGATTCACCAGCTGGACTGGAGAGGAGACCAGTAACTGACCTTTGGACATGCTAGAATAGTATAGGGAACGAATTTGCAACTGAATCAGAAAGGACCAATAGGGGATACAGTCCTCAAGGGGAGTATATGAGGATGTAGTGCTTATTTAGATTATTAGTGCTTGACTTATAGAAATTGCTTATATGAGCAAGTGCAGGGTTTTAGATTTAGAATAGAGTGTTTAATTTGAGAGTTAGAACAGTTCCAAGGGAAAAAGTGAAGAGTAGACTTTGTGGAGCCGGGAATACTTTAAACCCGATTAACCAGCGCTGCCCGATGTGCAAAATCACGCAAAGCCGCGCTAAGCGATTTTTATACCAGGGAGAACAAAAGGATAGAAATTAGCCCAATATGGCCAATGAGCTACAAGTTGCTGGGCTGGGACCACTCATACAGGGACAGATGGGCTGCTCAGAGTTCCCTCTCTCACAGTGAACAAGGAAGCCACCTAACTATTCAAGTATGATATGGGCAACACAGGAACCTTAAGCACAGTTCTGGATTCAGCAAAGCCTGAAAACCGGACTAGACTGGTACAGAAAGTCGGGAAAGCAGGGAGATTATTTTTTTGTATTTTTTCATTTTTCACAGATAACAGAAATGCAGCAACTTAAATAACTCTAAATACACAGAGGAGGCTAGCGCACTTGAGTGTGTAGCCTTCAACTATGTTACAGATATACAAGCAAAAACGACAAACAGTAACTTTTTAAAGTGCAATAATGAATTTTAAGTACAGCAAGCATTGCAGATATCAGTAGGGTTCCACAGAAGCACTGAATAACCGCGTTTTCGGCAGAATTAGCATTTCAGGGATACAACAAGAAAGAATCAATACTTAAACACTTCCAAAGTCTCTCTTTGTCTCGCTCGCTTAGGACTCTGCAGGGGCACCCGAGAGGCTTTGCTGAGCTGTATACAAGTGCAAAAACCACGCTAGCGATTTTTATAAGGTGGCAATTTGGGGCTGAGTCCCTCGCACAGGGAACCACATGTCACTGATACAGACAGTGACCATGAGAATAGGCATGTTGAGGCACAGGCAGGGTCGTCAGGGGCTGCCACTGGGCCACCAATTGACATCCCACAAGTATCCACCCCATCCACGCACACAGCCACACTACCTCTACATACCTCATCACTGTTGGCCTCAGCTGAGGGACAGTCTACTGTTGGCATTGGCCAGGGCAGTGTGGTATCTATGGCATGTGTGTCAGGACATGGCAGCCATAGCCGGATGTCCGGTAGGGTACCACATAGGCAGATGTTCAGGGGTGCTCGTTGGAGCACTGCTGGTCATCATGCCCCTGGCAGACGTGCCACATGTATATCTACCACATGCATGTTCCAGGCTGTCATGGAAGCACAGGCACGAATGGAACGGTACACCAGACAGGGTCTAAGGGTGCAGAGGGCTCATCACACCTCTGTAAATGACAGCATCCATGACCTAGCAGGTGCCATTCGTAATTACACCGATCTCATGGATAGATGGTGGGGTGAGACATTGGATCTCATCAACAATGTCATGTCCAGGTGTCAGGACAGGGCGGGACAGTTGCAATGGTCACGTGGATGTATGCCAGTAACATCAACAGCTGGAGGTCGCCGTGCATGTCCCACCAGTCACAGCCGCTCCTGTAGTGGCAGTACCAGCCCCAGCATTCTGGAGGGGTACTGTCCACAGACTGTCATAGCAGACCACATACACATGGCCCTGGCCAGTCCCAGGAGGGACCTGGATCCAGTGAACATTTGTCAACCTCGGGGGACAGTACCCTAGCTGGCTTTGTACCTGATACTGCCTGTGGCACCCCTACCAGGCACAGGTCCCGTGTCCGTGGCCGGAGACGGTGAACTGTAAACCCTGCCAGGTACAGTCTGCAGCTGTTTCACAAATCCCCGTATAGGGCAGCCACATGGTGGAACTGTGTGGATGCAGACGCACACACATAAACAACAAACCTAGGGCAATGACATACCTGCACACACGACATCACCATTGGCCCATAACACTACTCAGCCCCCCCCACACACACACATGTTGTCAATTGTATGGCTCAGCCTAGGCCTCTGGCAAACCAACAACACACCCTGTGCATATGATGACACTTGTGCCACATCCTGTCATCCGTAACATCGATGCAGGGACAGGCTAACATGGTGCTGATGCACCGGGTGACTGTACAACAGTGTAGTAATGGAATGCTGTGTAGCATGTTGTCAGCAGTAAATTGAAATGCTAACATCCTGGAAGGTGTATCTGTGCAGCCATGATGCATTATAGCTGTAATTAACAATATTGTATTATTTTCCCCATTATCTATTCTGATTGTGTTGTGGTTGTCCATGTGCCACATGGCTGATGGGTGTAGTGGTGTCAGCAGGCCTTCTACAGTGGCCACCAGTAAGTGTAGTGGGTGGTACACATGACATGGCTGGGTACAACACACAGAGCCTTTGGTTTAGATGCAGTACAGATACAAGACTGTACACATGGAGGTATGTCCCCGTGCATGTAACACATCTGTTGCCCATGTAATCCCACCAAGACAGGATAGGCATAACCACACATTGGTATATATGTAGTCTGCTATTTGAATGACATTGAACATGCTAATAGCATGGTGTATGTCCTTTTCCCTACTATACTGCAATCCTCACCTCAGTAACATGGGTGCGCCAATGCCGGTGCCATAGCCCTACCCTTAGGAGGGTGTGAGGTGATCTACTACTGTGAGTGGTGTAAACAACAACTAACCAACCTGATAACATACACTTTACAGTATTAAAGACAGCTATATGGGGGGATAGCCACAACAGTAACTGCAATGATGGTGGATGTGTCCACAACAGCCACACCCAGTGAGTTATAGCAACCCCAGTATTACTGCACACCTCTATAGTCTGGAGGAGGGCATTAACACATCTATGACCTATGAAGGACTGTATGTCCACGGGATGGCACCTGTGGAATGTTGGCATTTGCCAAGCAGTCCTAGGGGAAACATATTCTGTGAATGGAGGTAGATCCCTTAACATCTACACACACTCCTACATGTGGGATGGTGTACAAAAGCCTGCTATGATCTACATAGGCTGTGTGCACCTCCTAACCCTCATCTACACCTGTCATGATTGCGTCAAGGAGGTATACCAGGTTCAGGTTGTATTCTCTGCCTTTAACAAGTCCAACATTGGTGGGGTCCAGGGTTTTAAGATTACCAGTGACATTGGCCATGGGTTCATTGTTGATATGTTCCATGTCCCTGCAGACCAGGCTCATCAGGCTACTGGGTGGTACTTCCCAGCTGACATGGTGGATTTGTGGTTGTCCTTGCCAACATTGGTGAATCCACTGTCAGGTGTAGGCCTGTTGGATTGTATGAGGGATCCCAGCTACTTACTGAGCCTGCCCAGGGGGTTCCCCCAAAGCATGACACTTTACTTGACTGTACTGCATGATATGTTATTAATGCCAGCCTGTCATCATACCGGTGGGATGGAGTACTGTTAACATGTAATGCCCTTGTCGTGTAAGGTCCTGGTTATGGGATCTGCTAAGCTTGGTAGTATATTGCAGGCTAGACATGTTTGGCTGTGGGGGGGATACCTATCCATGCCAGACGTATGTTGTTTGGGTCTCTCAAACCCATTAATGGTGCATGTGGACATATATGTTTTGGTTATGTTCCCAATTTCATCTACAGATGTATGTCCATATATACCTGTATATATATATATATATATGGGTTTACCTTTGACAGGGAGACAATAACTTCTCCGAACAGCCCTTTCTGCAAACCAAAAGGACGAAGCCGTCATTTTGAATCTCACCGAAGTTCAAAACTCAGCAAATCGAAAAGTTGCACCCCCACACCCCCTACTTTAATATTCTATCTTGGAGATCGCACTACAGTGGGGAAAGGGACATTTCCCGATCCCCAATATAGTGCAATCTGCACCCAAAATGCAGAATCTGCAATGAGCAAATGCATAGTGACATTCACTCATTGCACATTCGATGCATTTATTCCAAGATTGTGCAATGTTGAAAACTTACTTTTGACCTTCCAGCTTTCAGAGAAAGGATTTTTTCCCTTTGAAAGGTGAACCATATATATGCTTACATATATATTTATTTATTTGTGTATATATGTGGACATATGGATGTATGCATATATATCTATAGATGTATGTGTATCTATGTATATATGTATATATATATATATATATATATATATATATATATATATATATATATATATATATATATATATATATGTATATATATATATATATATATATATATATATATATATTTCTGTATATATATCTACATATATAGATATGTAATATCCATTTAAATATAAATATATATACACACACACATACATCTACATGGTGGAATGCATTCCCCATTGTGTTGAATACCTGGGCTGGATGATATGTTTGTGAAAACAGTTTGATTATGCATATCTGCCATGGCTTAGTGGTAAATCACTTTGTGTATGGTGTGCAGGGTCCTGGTTTTGAGCCTTGCAGGAGCTGTTTATTTTGTTGCTGGGCAGAACATGGCCCATTGGATACAGAGTGATTAAGGCACTTTAAAGCAGTTGTAAGTGGGTTTGCGCGGAGCTAAGCACTGCCAACTGCCGGCTACAGTTTCTTACAGTCAGTTAGCTTCTATATTGCTTAACCTGTGTAGGCAGTGCTTAGCTCTACGCAGACTCGCTTACAACTGCTAAAAATTGCCTTAATCTGTCTGTATCTAATGGGCTGTGTTCTGCCTAGCAACAAAGCAAACAGCTCCTACAAGGCTCGAACCAAGGACCCTGCAAACCATACACAAAGCGATTTTCCACTAAGCCATGACAAAAATGCATAATCCTGATGTTTTCACAAACAGATCATCCAGTCAAGTAATGCAACAGTACAGAGAATGTATACCATCATCAAGATGTATATGTGGAAATATATTAATATAATATTGATATTTAATATTTTATAAATTGATAATCATATTGTCAAAGTGGTTAGAAAATCCTTCTATGTGGCCCACCTAATCACAAAAGGGTTCACATCCAGATCAAAGGAGGTCATTGTGCCCCTCTACTCATCACTCATCAGACCCGTCATAGAGTACAACGTCCCTTTTGGGATGTACCTTACAAGACACCTGCAACAGCTGGAAAGACTACAGAAGTAACTCACCAAGAGAATCACTGGCCTCAAACAGATGCCCTATGCAGCTCAACTGAAGACACTCCAGCTATACTTGGTTGCATACCGCCTACTCAGAGGTGATCTCTGCCTGACATACAAGGCCATGTCCAACCCAGAATTGATGGACATGCTCCACCTAAAGAAAACCTTATCCCCTCGAGCCACATGATCTAGGGATCTAAACCTCAACACAACAATATATAGGACGTGCTGGAGGGATAGATTCCTGTCCCAGAGACTTCCCATGCTTTGGAACAATATTCCAATCTACATTAGGCAGAGCTCTTCATTAACAATCTTCAAAAGAAACCTTGATGTGTGGATGGGAAACAGAAAGTTTACCCTGGGGATCACTTCAGTGGTTCTGCTGGACAGAGGCACAGGGAACTAATTTAAGGGGGCGGTGAAAGCCAACACATTCTGGCTAGGCTTATAAATGCCTTCGGGCAGATAGCCTATTACCTACCTGAACCAATATGTAAACAGATACAACATATCTATATATGTAGATATATATAATTTCTAAATCTTTATACATTTATATAAATATATGTGAACATATATACATGCAAATGCCTACATTGACACATATGTGTCTACACTTATATGTCTACATATACACAGCAAGTTACATATGTGTACACAGATATACATCGATGTGGGTATATATGGACATAGTTATTTATATGTAAGTAGATATATATTTCTATATCGGTATATATGGCTATACATCTGTAGATAGCAATGGCAGAGTAACAAACACACATATGTCCACATGCACTGTTAATGGGGTTCATAGGCCCCACACACTATACATCTTGTACAAATAGGCCTCCCCCCACAGCCATACACCTCTACCCTGTGATACACTACAAAGTGCTGCGGAACCCATAACAAGGACCTGACATGACATGGACACAAGATGTTAACAGTACTACATGCCATCTGTATGATGTCAGGCTGGTATTGGTGACACATGCAGTACAGTCTACCTCCCATAGGAAATGTAAACTGTGGAAGCCATCAGCATCCCCAGGATACGGATACACAGATATGCAGATACATATATACATATGTACACATATGTGTGTGTGTATATATATATATATATATATATATATATATATATATATATATATATATATATATATATATATATATATATATATATATATATATATATATATAGGTATATATATATATATATATATATATATATATATACATATATATGGATAAATATATATATGCATATACGCGTGACTACACATACACATACACATGCAGATAAATGTTCAGTACGATACATATGTAGAAGGTGCATACAATATGGAACAGCCACTATGCCTACAGTTAACACCTGAACAACTGGACAATGTATGGGCCACCCATACAAATGACATTCGTTGCCTGCAACATATACCCACAGAGAGGTCACAGAGAAAACACCACACACAGGTCTGCAGAAATGTAATACCTTTCATTGTGTACTATTACAGTTCTATATGCCATGTCATATAGCTGTTCAGACACTGACATCCATATACATAGAGGAATGCAACTATGAAACAGTTATACCACTACAGTAGTTTGGAAAGGTTCACAACTGTTGCTGTCCAGGCTAAGCCTTTCGATTTGTACAATAATGAGGACAGACTGTGCCACAGGATACCAAATGATCAACAGTATGTAATGCAGGTGTGTAGTTCAGCAGCCTCTATCTACACTCTGTACAACATAAGTAAGTGGTAAAGACGTCATGTGATCAAATGGGTTATAACTGTTACATAATAAGGCATAACTGACACCATCACATGCACACTGCCAAACAGCAGTCTGTATGGCAGGAGGTGGTAGGCTTGCATTAACCCAGGATATGTAAGTAATGTAAATACAGGTAAAGTATACAGTACTGTACATCCAGATACCTTAAGGCAGCTCACCCCTGATACCCCCACATATTTTAACAGCCTAGGTCATTTATGGTGCCCCCCCGACTCATTAATACAGGGAAGTATACCACTGTTACATACACTGACCTCTGGAGTGCATAAGAGCACACATGTATTGTGTAGGTGATGCCCACGCATATATGGCCCCAGCCCCACCGTATGTGTTGGGGATACAACGGATGTGGACTGCTGACAGCAATGGCAGTGTGATGTACTCACAGCCCACTATGGAACAACTGCCTACAGCAAGTCATATGTGCAAAGCCTAATATGTAGATGGAGAACAGAGGCTGGGACACAGGCACACATGTTTAGAACTGTTGCCATACACTAAGCAGGTTGCTGGTGTTACAGGATAGTCTTCAACATACCCTTAGTTAGTGTATTGAGGTTAGAAACAGAAATGGATGTAGCCATGTACTGACAGCACTCAACACACACACTGCCAGTGACATGTCTGTCACAGGACCTGTGTGGTGGACAGACAACACATGATAGGCACACCTCTGGCCACCAAGAGGATAGGCCCACAGTTGAGAGCTATGCAGACAGACTGCATTCCAAGGTACAGTTGTTTGTACACACACACCGTGTAACAGCAGTGCTATACAAAGCATAACACAACTCTACTCACACTCTGTCTGTAGTTCCTGAACCTCCTACGGATATGTAGCTGCCCTGAGTGTGCAGGCTCTCCTGTAAGAGGTAGTGCTACCTGCTGTCTGTAACACTGATGCCCACACACAGGTAGGATGTCCATCACACAGGAAATGTAAAGGGACCATGTCCACATGATGTAGGGATTTATAGTGGGTGGTTGCCATGACAGTGGTAATTGGGAGTACTACACATGTGTAATCATATATATATATATATATGGCTATCTGGATAAGTATATGTACATATATTTCCACCATATGTCCTGGACATGGAGTGTAGCCCTACCCCAGCCCCTATAGTCCCAAAGTCATAGTGCAAGGGGATGTCAGGTATGTATAGCAGGTATATTAGTACACTATTGCTACTGTCATTGGGATTGTCTTCACAGACAAGATGTGTGTGGAAGGTCACATCTGCTTCTAACATGTGCGCCGTTGGCTACTGACAGCCATCCTAAGGAAATCATTGTAATATACCGCTGCAAGCATGTAATGGCCCTGTCGACTGCAGCAGAGATATTAGCCAATATATGTGGAAATTCTGACACACCCTGTACAGTCCGGAGGTATACACATAAGCCCTTAGTGCACTACATGTGTAACAAGCTTGCCAATATGGATGTAGACAGCCATGTAGATGGGTATAACACATAGCGACTGGTATACATTTGCCACCAGAGGTTATGCATTCACACACTCCTGTCTGGCCTGACACATAATGACTACTGTTGCAGGGGTGCCATGGCCACATACTACCCACTAGATGTTGACATACATCTGTACAGCATCCCACTGCCCTGTCTGACATACATGACTTTTAAGGGAGGCATGGCAGCAGTACATCTGGCAAGTATCTGCACATGACATCTCACTGGGTAAGTGCACTAAGCTGCTAGGCATGTAACACTGTGTAGGCTACAGGTGGACTGGCTTAACACTGGCCTACATCCCCTATGGGGAATGCACATGTACCTGCATATATATCAGGCTGCACAGGCATGTCACAGCACAGGGTAAGATACACCTGTGTGAAAGTGCATAACCACAACCAATGTGAACACAGCCACAGCCTCATATGGTAAGCTAGCATAATATTCCAGTATATGGACTATCTGTTCTGCACCATCCTCATATGTGCCACTCACAGAATGACACTACATATACTGGGCTGCTACACAGTTTGGTCTGATGGGTGTCTGTGGTATAGGACATGTGTGTGTATGGCCGTACGAACATGTACGCCAACATGGTACCATGCAGTGGGGCAGCATACAACATCAGATAGGAGCGGAGCTAGAACAATGACATCTACCACAGTTTGTACACAAGCTAAAGTACATATTAACAATACACACACTGATGACATTCACCATAAGTACACAGACCGCAGTACTGTACAATCATCCACAGAATGTCCAGATTATGTCATGAAATATAATGCTTACTGTACATAACATGTGTAGCAGTCTGATATACTACTGGCTTGTTATCAGATATGATGACACTAATTATGGTGTATGGCACACATGCACCACTTCATGCATTACATATGTACAAAGGTTGACAGAGGTGTGGCTGGAAGCACATACACAGGGCCAATATTGACATGTTGCTGTGATACCCTCATACATTTACTGTTGTAACAGGGTTTGTTGCAACATATGTCCTATGAGGGATATGAAGTCAGTAACTGTCACAACCTTCACCATCTACAGATTGCAGTCCTCACACTACCTTCTGCAGTCCACAGATAGATTCTCTGTGGCTAACACATGAAACCAAAGGCACAACACTGGCCAGTCTGCAGATGACCCTGCAGATGGGGATTCCTCATAAACATGGAACTGACATGGCAAGTATTGCAACAAGTACGACAGCCATATCCAGACAAACACTGTTAAACCAACATTACTCTAAATGCAGTATAGCAGCACTTACAGTCTGTAGTCAGGTCAGGCACATCCCCCTCCTGTTTATTGCCCTCTTTCCACAGTGTATGTTGTTAGAGGTAAATCCCCAATCTGAGATGCTGTTTGCCAAACAACAGAACTAGTTCCTGCTCACAGTGAATGAAAAGGGCCAACACCACCATGATGTTCCTAGATATTGGAGTGTGTTTCCATGCAATTGGCTATGGGAATGTTACCACAGCTGTGCCACATGCAATCAGCTAGGGGAGGGCTGCAATTCATGCAGAAGCAATCAGCTGATCATGAGCATCACTTAAAATACACATGTTGCTGCCTAAGCAAAGCAGGTGTGGGTCACCATATCCACCAGAGACGGAGTGTGAGAGGCAGACAGAGGCAAATACCGGTCAGGGAGGGGTGGGAGATTAAAACTGTAGCATGTTTGTGTCACAGGGTATCAAACCCCCGACAACTATGTAGTGCTATCACAGTTTGATGCAGTTATTGGATGTGCCACATGGGTTACCTGTTATGGAGCACTCAGAACATATATGTGATGGTGAGTGACATCTGCAACAGGGATATGGTACATATAAGGTATGTGAAGTACACGTGCCTGTCTGCATGAACAGGTGCCAGCGTCAACACAGGCACAGTCTCTTAGGGACACACACATTGACACACTTGGCAGGGCCAGGAGTACAACTCATCAGTAGTGGGATTGCCACAACACATCACTGTGCAAGTATTACATGCACCACATGGGTCATACGGAGGTTGTAAGGGCAAAGATTATGAGGAGGTGTCAGACATTGGACAGCATGCTTCAGTATGCCCATGGGGGTTGTAGTGAGTGTGGATGTGGCCATACGCACCATACAACACACACACAAACACACTGGGTGCCAGTACTGACATGCATGGGTGCATGTCTGCACAGGTGTGTGGTGGTCAACTGTGCCAGCAGACTATACAAGGGTAGGTGATGGGTATACCTTGGCATCAGGCCACATGACAATGGTCTGCATTGTGGCTCAGGGCTGTAGTTTCTGCATTTTCCCACACAGGTGGGTATTGTATCCCCCATCCAGTCATCTGGGTGTCTATTGTGTGTGGCCAATGCTGTGCATTGCCTGCCATGTATGTGCTCCTTAGTCCATGACATGGATGGTGTCTAGGATGAGCGCACCTCTCACATGCATGTACAGTGAAATATGGAACTGTACCTGGGGTGTCTGGCCCATGTTGGGAACACGGATTATCATCAGATGTGCCAGTCTTGGCCACCTGTGGCAGGAACTGGTAATGGGCAGCAGGTTTACCCTGCACCTACATTGATAGCATGCTAACAGCATTCCCCTGGTGTCAGTGGCATCTGTCCATACAGGGCATGTTGTCAGGCATGGTATGTCCATTGTGGGTCACATGTGAAGGCACTACAGGTGGTGCAGGTGTCCATGGGGGAGGCGCACTGCCTGCATGTAAGTGCATATTGGACAGATGGGCAGGGTGACATGCCCACTGCTATCACTTCACAGTCACTATCGGTGGCTAATATGCAGTGTACTACCCACAGATTGGCTGTTGCCTAGGCATGTGTGTGTATGATACATGGGTAGAGAGTGTGATCTGAGTAATATTGGGGTTGCTCTCATTGCCTGGCCTTGATGTCACATGTATGGGTATGGCTTTGCACCCCAGCCACTCAGCTATTTTATATCTGTTATCCCAGTATGGTTGACATTGTGATATATAGTAGGGCCACCATATAAGAAATATGCAAAACCCACTCCACATTTACCACGGGTGTCGTACACACTCACAACCACCTCTACACAGGATACAAGTTACACACACACCTGTCATGTCTTGGAGTAAACCCCTACCTAACTAGTTTATTACACTACAGCACTACAGTTATAGTATGTGCTACAGACATTACTGGAGTACTCCTTCCCCAAAGGTGTATTTCACAATGGATGACATCAGCAGGATTACAAAAGTAGGGCATTTCAAATGTACTGCAAGTGAGTAGCCTAAAATGTATTGCTCCCTACACAGACAGTGAGACACACACAAAACATCCACAACCGACATGTGTGGGTATAGAATCCCTGACCGAGGTCTATATTACACTACAGCATGAAGCTGTTATAGGATGCATCATGGGGATTACTAAAGAACTCCTTCCCCAATGGTGTATTTCACAATGGATGACATCAGCAGGATTACCAAAGTAGGGCATTTGGAATGTATTGCGTGTGACAAGCCTATAATGCATTGCTCCATTCACAGACATTGGAACACACACAAAACATCCAGAACTGCCACACTCCAGCTGTACGCAGTTACCAGACGCACTGCAGAGATTACTGGGCTACAACCTTCCCAGGGGTGTATTTCTAGGTTGGTGACATCAGCAGCCTTGGCAAAGTTGAGTATATGAATTATAAGGAGTGTGAGTACCCTAAAAAGCATTGTTCTCTACACAGTTAGAGACAGACAATTGACATGACTGGGGTTAGAACACCTACACTACTTATCACACACACACACACACACACACACACACACACACACACACACACACACACACACACACACACACACACAGACAGACAGACACACACACACAATTGCCATCTTTGGGGGTTAGAACACCTACCTAACTATTTTATCACACTACAGCAGTATGCAGTTACAGGACATGCTATGGAGATTATTGGGCTACAACCTTCCCAGAGGTGTATTTCTAGGTTGGTGACATCAGCAGCCTTGGCAAAGTAGAGTATATGAATTGTAAGGAGTGTGAGTAGCCTAAAAAGCATTGCTCTCTACACAGTCAGGCATGCACACAAACATACAGTCACACAGTTGCCAATTCTGGGGTTAGAACTCCTACCTAACTAGTTTATCACACTACAGCACTACGCAGTTATGGGACATGCCACAGAGACTACTGGACTACAGCTCTTCCAAGGGTGTATTTCACATTGGATAACCTTAGCAGGCTTGTCATAGTAGGGCTATGAGGAAAGTGGTGTGTGCATGGGCCAGAACCCATTCATCTAGGGGTTGACATGCCACATGCGGGCACACATGGGGTCATATGTCACAGGTACATGTATACAGCTACTAGATGACTACTTCCTTGTATAGTCATGTTGCACAGCTGACACGTGCACCACATAGTCTGTAATGCTGACAGATACTGGTGGCTATTATCTGCAGTGGGTGACATCTGCACCTTATGTGTTTGGGTCCCTTTGGCTGTGTGCTGGGTGGGACAGGGCTGGATGGCTCCTTGTCTTGGTCACTCTCTTTCACACATCTATATCCGTCTGCCTTTGGCTTATTATAGTGTGTTGTCCTTATATATATGTCTGTATTCCTATCCACTGTGTGTGCAAGGCAGGAGTGGTGCATACTGACATGTGTCTGCACTAAGAACTGCAACTGCCAGATATGTCTGGACTACTGGTGTTTGCAGACATGTCCTTCATGTGTTTAAGTGTGTGAGCATGCCCAGTATGACCTTTCAGTATGTTGTTGACTGACATTGCCTTCATTTCTCTAAGTGTGTGAGTATGCCCAGTATGGCTGTCTGTATTGCATGTGTGGAACAAGTCTAGGTAGTTTGTGCTGTGCTGCTGACCTTTGTGTTGTACACTGACAGGTAGCATGATATGTCTGCAGGGTATCCATCAGTCAGTTGGTATTGACTGTTGCTACATTTCTGCATAGCAGGGGGGACACCTGACTGTTTTTACATTTCTACACAGGAGTGGGGGGTACACCTGACTGTTACTATAAGTCTACGTAGGATGGGGGGGCAACATCTGACACTTGTACATGTTTGCTAGGACTGTACTGGTATGTCAGGTACTCCATTTCAGTCTGTAGTCTTACCTATTGTGCTGGCTAGAGGCATACCAGTGTACTGCAGATCTTAGCTTTTAATTACCTACATATTAGTTTCTGACTTCCTAGCCTTCACAACTGACATCCAACTGCCTGGCCTGCTGTAGTCTGTCTATGTAGGCCTGGGGGGGTTACCCATAGGCCTCATTCAGAGGCCATAGTACAGCATTTGTTTGTGTTTGTCTACACCTGTCCTGCTGGCTGTGACTGTTGTTGGGTATGTGACCCCCCCAACTGGCATGTGTGAGTCACTTACCTTGTGGGTGTCCCAGTATTGAGGGTGGTGCTGCAGAGCTGCCTATGTTGGATGCACATAGTACACTCCTTATACATGGTTGAGCATAGGTAGTGTCATGTTTGGCATCCCTTTTACTGTATGTGCGAGTCAGAGAGAGGTGTTATTCCCTGGGTTCCTACCGTGTCAGTGCATGTGCTATGCGTTGCCTCATTGTCAAGGCCAGGGCATACTGGGCACACCTCCTTCTCCCTACTGGGGCAGGCTCAAGTTGTTCCTCCTCCGAGTCACTCTGTGCCTGTGCAGGCCTTGGCAATTTTGGGGGGCTGTGTGGCCCTGCCCCATGCTGTTCCTGCTGCAGCAGGATCATATTGTGTAGCATGGCACATACAAGGACAATATGAGTACATGTAGTTGGTGAGTACTGCAATACTCCACAAGATGTATCCAGGCACTGGAACCATGATGTGAGCATCCCAAACATACACTCTATTATGATTCTTGTTTGTGCGTGTGCCTCATTATGGAGTTCTTGTTCGGGTGTGTGTGCATTTCTGATGGGTGTCATCAGCCACTGCTCCAGTGCGTATCCAGCATCCCCCACTAGGTGACTGTGTGGGATTTCCCCAATGGCAAATCTCTGGTACAGCTGGGTCAGATGCCAGATGTGGGAATCGTGATAGCTTCCAGGGCAGCCAGCACACACATTCATTATTATGCCCTGGGCATTGCACACGACCTGGCAGTTGATGGAGGGGAAGCCCTTGCAGTTGATGTAGACCCTACCCCGCTCACTGGGTGGTGCTTTGATGCATATATGCGTGCAGTCTATTGCACCCACTACCTCAGTGTATTCTGCTATTAGGTGGAAGAGATGCATATTGTTGACCAACGCCGCAAGGGTGTTGGGGATATATACATGCTCACCGACATGTGCTGACATGGCATCAAGGAACTGGTGGAGTACCCTGGATTCTGATGCCTGTGAAATCCCCATCATATCCCCAGTTGGCCTTTGGAAGGTACCTTTAGCTAGTATTCTTAGGCCTACACATACCTTGGTATCCACTGGGATGGGTTCCTGTCTTGTTAGTACTGTATGTGAGGCGTGGCCGGCACAACTCAACAATTTGCTGTAGGAGGTCCCTGTCCACCCTATAGCAGTCCACTATCTCCAGCTCATGTAGCTCTTGGTAAGTTACTCTGGGTCTGTACACTCTTCTCTGTCTCCTCACTGTGGGTTGGTCAGCAGCATTCACATCCTCACCACCCTCAGCCTCTTGTGCATGTTGGTTTATGATAGCAAAAGCAGCCCCTAGCATTTTTTGTTTTGCTTTCGTTTTGTAAAATTTCCCTGTTTGTATACACTGGTGATGCAGAGTTTTTGGGAAAAAACAAGGGGAAAAGGTGCTTGCATAGTTTATAGTGGTGTGCTGGGCTGGTCTGCTGCCTGTGTAATTGGCTTATTCTGATACATTTCACCTGCCAGCTATGCTAGTTCTCCTTGATTACCTTCCTACTGCTGTTTTCTCTTCCCATTGCCTTCCTGTTTAAGGCCAGGGGAGTGCTGTGCAAACAGAGTGCTCAAATGTGCACAGAGCTGCTATTTCCTGGTTTACTTTTTTTTTCTTCAAAGCCCAGTGTGCAGCGTGCACCCGCTTAGGCTTTGTGAAGAGTGCTAGGCAGGATTAGGCACACCCCCTAGCTTAGCTATGGTAAGTTAGGAGCAATCCCGAGCCACAGGGCTCTAATCCACTTACAGTATCCCTGATACCCCCCCATGATGTCACCTATATCTTAGTCTTTCACCCAGCTATTCATACTCTTACACTGTTGGGACCTGCCTCACATGCTGGGAAAAACTGGGATTCACTATCCTTCACCTCATTTGCATAGGATTGCCTACTAATGCATAGTTACATGTCTCACACTGAGCCTCCCCTCTTGGCAACCATTACTCACTGGCCAGGTTGTCTTCTGCCTGCCATTGGCTTGCATGGCAGAATACTTATTTTAGTTAGAATGCTTATTTTAGGTTTATTTTATTATTTTGCCCCTGATCACATTTGCTCGCCCCGCTGGCCTATGCTTAAACAGCCGAGATCGGCGGAAAAAAAAAAAGTTGTTTTTTTTAAATTTTTTTTTTATTGTTTGCAATGCCAATGGCCTTATACTTGGCCATTGGCATGCTTCCTCAATGATATGCAGCCTTTATTTGGAGCTGTCATAGCTCCATTTCGAATTTTGCAGAAATGTACTCGGTTACTAACCAAATACATTTCTGCAGATAGTACTTGTCTTGCACGGATTATTGCAAGCTTCCTGAATTGCAAAATCACCTCATTTGCATGAATTTCTCCTGCAAATGAGGTGATTTGCATACCAGGTCTTAGTCCATGCATGATTAGTGCAGGAGCTCTCGTGCACACCCCTGCAGGCTGTTCCTGGATCGCAGGGCAGACATATTGCCTGCTAGAGCTCCTGCACTAATTATACATGCCGTGCAGGACATAGAGAATTGGGGGTTGGTGTTTTTGGTACGTCAACAGGAGTTTAACAAAGTTTTTAATAAAGTAGATCAGCAAATAAATACTAATTTGTCACGCAAAATTAAAAAAAATTACATCAGAACAGAGTGGAATACAAGAGCAATTTACTTTTCTACTTTCTCAGGGTAAATGTTCAACCATCCCTGACTCTGGGCAAAGTTTTTATAAACCTCACCTAGAATACATTGCATTTTTACCTGACAGAAGGAGTTTTTTGGATTGATTAAACTCTTTTTCCCCAACCCCTCCTTCTAATTCATTCAATAGCAAATCTGAAGTTTTTCTTTATCAGAACCCCACTTCCCAGGAGGTCTAAGAGATTGGTGAGTTTGACGCCCATATAGAAAAATGACATTTGGCACAATATTCCAATCTAACTAGCAACCTCAAAATAAATGCTACAGCAGGCAGGAGATGGCCTTAATAGGATTAATGACTGTTTAGGAACTGGGCACTAAAGTTTTATTGAATAATGACATTTTTAATTGTAGTGAACTTGAACTTACTAAAATAGACTATTAGCTGTTTTGTAAGGGTTTCACCTTTTTACCATCTAGTAGAGAGAATGTTTTTATGGTTTCTCATTATTTTTTTTAAACTGAGCCCTTGTACATTATTTAATAATTATTTTAAACATGACCGGTTTGGCAGACACGGTTTGTTTAATTCCCCTTTGATAACACATTATAAACCTTTTGAAAGATTAGTGGAGAAAGACATATGTGATTTATTATGTGACAAAAAGATCAATAGGTTTTATAATCTCGCTTCAAAAAAATCTTGTTTTATACAAACTGGTTAACAACAGTATCGGGGTTATGAACATAAGGGGTGGAGTGGTTATTATGAATTATTTTATGTATAGTGTTAAAATGTTGATTTATGTACAATGATGAAGGTTACTGTGTGCAATTTACAAATGAGATCATCAGCTATCAGGAAACTGATATGGTTCTAAATGAACTCTCAACAGAATCAAGTATTTTTACATCTCTATATATTTTTTTACTGGTCAAACATCCTATTATACCATACAGCTTTGATATTTCCAAATTCTCAAGGATTCTTTGGATCCTCTCTTGAGATCAATAATTTCAGCTGGTGGGAGTAAGACTGAACCATTAGCAGCTTTTATTGACAGAAAAAATTAAGGGCATTATAGATTTGTTACCACAGGTGTCACGAGAGTCTTGGCACCTGCTTGATATTTTTCATTACATGGATGTTTCACAAACACAATACTGATCGTGGGCGAGGATTTAGCATTGGAATAGTTCATTGACATTCTTCTTGATTCAAAATTTCTTGGTGACATTCGCATTGAGTTAGTTTGTGGTTTTATGGAGCTGGTCCAGTTGAATGTTTGTTTTTATGTTTTCAAATGAGTTTTTTTAGCAGTATTCTGTGGTTGCTATGGACGTTGCATCACCACCCATTTTTTTTAATCTTGTTTTTCAAAGTTTTTATTCACAGCATGTCAAATTATATACACATTTTTAGATGATTTGTTTTTATTATGGATTGACTCACCATGTGAATTCAAGATGTTCTTTAACCTTTTTGGAAAAAAGCACACATTTGTTTAAGTTTTCCCTATCATTCATCTGTTTCCCAACATCAATTTTCTTTTTCTATTGATTTATAATAATTATGAAAAGAGTTGCTTTGAAGTTAATATTTTTAGAAAGCCAGCATCTAGTAATTTTTACTTTCACTTCCAAGGTAATCCCCCTTTTGAATGAAGAAAAATATTTTCAAAGGACAACTGGTATGTTTGTCTCAATTAGTATCCAAGGACTTAGTTTTTGACATTGAATTAAGTTTTTAAAACCTTTATTGACAGGTCATATCCCTTGATGCATTTTTCTAATGTTGCAGCCGAGGTTTTATCTAAAAGGAAATTCTAATTTTGCCATGATTTTGCAGTAGCCTCCTACATATCACTGATAACCGTAAAGTATGAAGCAACAGTAATGTTTATATCAAGGCTATGTGTTTACATTTTTCAGCAACAATAAACTAATTAGGAATATTATATCTAAGCAGTGGCAAGTTGTTGACCAGTTTGATGATTTTTTCCAGTAAGGTGGATGTTAAACTACATTTTTTATTATAAGGAATATTAAGACTTGTTTAGAGGAGTCTAAACCACATTGAACTTCCAACCTGCGGGTTGGTATGGCAAGCTATGGTACCTGCAAGCAGTGTAGGTGCATCAGTGTCAGTAAATATGTTGTAGTATGTGAAATAACTATTTCTAGTAAAGGAGTATTTATGTATCTGATGACATGTACCGTTCATCTTACTATGTGAGTAAGACTGAGAAAAGGCTGAGGGGCAGCATATACCAACAAATATATATGCTATAAGAAATATTGACAGCAACAATGCTCTTGCTAAACACAGTCTTGTTATCCAAATTGTAGTAAGTTTCTCATTTTTGGTAAAGAATGTTCAACAGTGGGATAGAGGGGGTGATTAACATAATAATTTATTTAAAAAATAAACATTTTGACAAGTGGAATTAGCTGCTGATAGACCACCAGTGTTAAATGATTAAGTGTCCATCTACTGTATTTTTAAACAGAAACACAATAGAGTGAAATAAATCTTATTGGTCTTTTTTGACCACTTGGTTGTATTCGCTTGGTCGTATTCTATAAATGTGTCATTCCTTGTATGCATTGTCATTCTGATGAAGACTTTTCATTTAGACAAAAGGACTCAATAAATTATATGATGAATTAGTCCTTGTGGTCACACTGTTATTATTTTTATCATATTTCTTAAAAATGGGAGGTGTATCTAGAAAAAGGATATGCAAGATTTTCAGGAATCAGAAAATATTTTGATAGTCTACTCATTACAGCGGACTTTATTTTTTTTCGCACTTCTTTATTGTTTTCCAGTGCATCGAACTTGGCACATCTGCATGTTTTTCCATAGATTGTTTCAGATGATTATATTTGATTACTAACGGTTCTCATCGCATTTACTTATTTATTTACTTACTTATCATTTCAGATGAATTTAGAAAAATACCTGGATACCCTGCTGAATGCCATGGTACTCTATTTTAGGGAACAATGGGAAGATTACATCTCCACAACAACACAACACAGTTACATAACTGAAATGCACCATGTGTGAATCACAAACAATACAAGTATTGTTGAGATTATATTACTAAAGAAGGCAAAACAAATCAAAGCAATGTAGTTTAAACATATACTTGTACAGCAAAGTGAGTAAGGGTATGCTGAAAGTGAGAAAGAGTGAAAGAGAGAGAGAGAGTTTCTTTTCATTTATTAACTGTTTGTCTAATTGCATTGATAAACCGTCCTCATGATATATATAATCTATGGGCATGCAGTGATAACTGTACCACACAAATCTGTGAGTGCTTTAATGCACTTATAAAATAGGCACCTGTATTTATTCAGTTTAAATTTTACTTTTACTAGTATGTTTTATAATGCAATTTTAATGCAAAGTACTTCTTACACCCATTTTAACTGATTGTTAAACTATTAATAATAAAGTGATATTGTCTCCAATGTCACATTTTCTGACTGTGCACTGTTTACTTACTTTGTAATTAATAAACTAGTTAACAGCAGGCTTTAGTAATGTGCAATTTCCATAGTTTCTGTGTAATTCTGGTATCATATGATAGGACATTCAAGCCATCTGCATTTTGCATACCAAATACAGTCTTGCAGCAGGAAAGCATAGTAGGACAGTGTTATATAAGTGAAAAGCAACACAGTTATGGAAGAACAGTTATTTAGTTATACCTTTGTATAACCTCAATGACAGCATGCTAACAGGGAATATAAGGAATGATAAAAATAATTGCTAAAGCAATGTTGCAGAAATAAATACCTGATGGGACTAAACTGCGTTAGATAAGGAATGTACAATGACTCCAGTGCAAAATTCAAATCGAGAGTGTTTTCAGTACATGTTCATAAGTTACGTAAGAGTTACAGTTACATTTAAATTATGTTACACTCTGTTGTATCTATTACTGTCTGCAGGTACTGTAAACAAACCCTATGACCCTTGTTGTATGAGGAGCATGGTGTTCACAGTAGTGCTATATAACAAGTGCAGTGCACTGTTTTAGCTATACCTTGTTCACAATTATGTTTCACTGCTTTGTACCATGCACAGCAGTCCCTGTAGATTGCAATTACTTTGAATGTTCCTTATAATACTGTTCTTGTGTTTTGTCACTCATTTATTAACCCCTGGCAAACCAAGCCTTATCTCAGAATGTAATAGAAGTATAGTTAATGTGAATGGAAGCCCAGAGATAGTATATGGAGTACAGTATATAATTTACCACTACCTTGAAAAAGTAACATTTCTTGTAAAAGTATAAACCGGCAAGATCTTCACATTATTTGAACAAAATGCTAGAAAAGAATTAACTTTTTTATACTGCAGTGCCGTTATGTAACACATCACATGTGTAACATAATATGTGCAACAGCATATCTACCAATAATAAGTGCACCCAGACTTTGAGCTTGGCATTAACAAGTGGGTGTTAGGTTGTTGCAGCTAAGGCATTCTCACAATCCTGGAAAAAATAAAATCCTGTTAGGATATGAAATTCATCTCTGAAGAAAAGGGCATTATCATTAATGTGAGTATAGAAATCCATTTATATTTTAGAAGAAGTCATCATCTAGGCTACTTAATAAGTACTTATTTAATGTATTTATAGCAGGAGTGTAAGAACCAATGATTATTTCTGCTTTATCTGTCAGGCAGTAACACCTTAATGTTTTATGCACTGTGCAGGTAATATGTGGTACTGATGCACCAGGTGAACCAAGCAAGCAAACATGCTCAACAGGGTCTGGGGGTGTGTGTTACTGTGTAAATAATGCACACACCCAGGAGTGTTCTGGAGCCTGACGCCATAGGTGGAGAGCTCCTACACACCTGGTAGGGCATTATTTACACAGTAGCACACACCCTGGAGGGCATCATTGTGCTTAGAGAATGAACTGTCTGTAAAATTGTTTTGTAGTTGTTTGTTTTTGTTTTTATTATACATATATATATATATATATATATATATATATATATATACACACACACACACACACACACACATATATATTGTAGTTGTTTGTTTTTGTTTTTATTATATATATATATATATATATATATCCATACATACACACACACACACACACACACACACACACACACACACACACACACACACACACACACACACACACACACACACACATATATATGTGTGTGTGTGTGTGTGTGTGTGTGTGTGTGTGTGTGGGTGTGTATAGTGTTTTTGATGTAAAATAGTTCCTCCACCTAATGTTTCAAACAGTAAATGTTGTTGGAGGAACTATTTTACATCAAAATATGAATTTGGTAATTATTTAATGTCTACACACACATTCTCTCTCACAGACACATGCACAAATACACACACAAACATTTAGAAGCAATGTGACTTTAAAAAGGTATGATTAAACTTAATAATGCCAGGCATTAAAAGTTTCCTACTTACCTCTCAACTGTCCAGATTTTCAGGGAATGTCCAGATGTTTACCTAATTTTTATTTTGGGTCTGTTCCTCATAACATTTATGGATTGCTGGCAAATCAGCGAGGATTGAAGTCACTAAATAATGACATAAATTTGAGTTTTAGACTTCATTTCCTTCAGAAAATGCATGCTAAAACAAATATTGTTATTCTAGCAACTTTCTAAGTTTATAAGAGCAATATTTAAAATCTGTTCCTGTTTTAGAACACCCCCCACCCATTATTTTAGGCTTTATCCAGATGGCTTGAGCTAAGGTTGAGAGGTATGCTTACCACTTAACTGCTGTTGCCACTACTCGATCACTCAGTCTCTTTCTCTCACACACACACACACACACACACACACACACACACACACACACGCATGCGCACACACTTCCGGTTTCAAAAACGACAAGTACGCATACACTCAGACAGAAATGTGCACATACACACTTTTCTATATTTTTAAATAATCACATTTCTATATTTTTTAAATAATCAGTTACTTTTATACTTACTAAACAGTAAAAATACTGCTTAGTGATCATAAAATAATGGCTTGAACAATCTCACTCTCACACTTTTGTGAACATGCACACACACACACGCACACACGCACGCACGCACGCACGCACACACACACACACACACATACACACACACACACACACACACACACACACACACACACACACACACACACACACACTTCACTTCTCAATTCTTCTATAAATGTTAAAGCTTTCTAATGACCTGCAAAGTCTGAAGCAGTAGTATTTTTAGGGAAAAAAAGTCAGACATTTCCTAAACACCTTAGTATTTAATATTTATAAATTCTTTAGTATTAACAGGAAGGACAACTGGAGCAGCTTAGCTTAAATGTAAGCCTCCAGTTATCCACAAATGGGGAGGAGAAGATGGCACACACTGCCTGTACCTCTTTGCATATTTAATCCCTCTCCAGATGCATGGGCAGAATACTATGATATTTAAGCCTCTGTGTTGGTTTCCTTCCTCCCCAGCTTGGGAAGTGTTGACAAATGTAATGTTATTCACATGTGTATTCACCCTGCTTCTTGTTCTTCATTCTCAGCCATGATAATCATAGCCGGCCTTAGGCTTAGGCCAACTAGGCAGTTGCCTAGGGTGAAGCTCTAAGGGGGTGCTTTTCTAGTATTTATTTAATGTAGGTAGACCAGGATGGGGGCTCCGGGTGGTGTGGTGGAGGGCGCTGTGCAGCCCTTTTGCCTAGGGCACCAGCTGACCTAAGGCCGCTCCTGATGATAATAATGCTAGTGGTTACACATGACTTAATAGGCGAGAAGAAAATAACTCTTATGGAAAACATTTTATTCATTTTACCTACTATATGGGATAAGAACAAAAAAGAAATATGTTACTATGTCACCCAAGGATATATGTTTAAAATAAGGCTTTGGTTAAGCTTGTAGCTCCTGCATGAGCAGAAATGGAACTGATCCTTCCTTACAGCTGCAGGCTTTTGTTTTCAAAACTGGTAATACATGTTGTGATATTACTAACTGATAATAGCAGTGACCCAGTGGATGTCTCTAGCTCCCATTGGAGGCTTTTTAATCTCTACAGCCCTAAATGTCACTTTGGGATACCCTGCCCAACAGCAGACTTTGACACCTGCTGCGTTCTTGCAACATCTTTAGGATCTCTGTTTCGTTAAACTGAATCTGGCCCCTATTAGTAAATGGTCTGTGTGTATTTTCAGCCCTCTTAGGTTTCTCTTGTATAACTGCTTGCTTATCCTGTTAACCTTGTACTAGTGATACTGGAGGAGGCAGATTTAGTGGGGAAAAACAGCTCTGGCTACAACTGCAACATCTGATTTCTGTGTTCCTTATGCTGCATTTGTTTTCAGTTCAGGAAAACTGAAGGCTTTTAGTTATACGATGAAACCATCTGATGCAAATGTCAGCATAAACAAATTTGTGATAGAATGGTTTGTGATACACTGTGCAGATGTTTCTTTTGCAAATACCCGCTTAGGCAGTGTCTGTTATGCAATCTTGACATTTGGGAGGAACCAGCTTTTAACCACTTGATGCATAAGGGCATAAAAGCGTTGCATAACAAATATTGGCATAAATATGTTCATTTAATAAAACAACAAAATAGCACATTAGTTTAAAGGAATTCAAGAATTATGAAGTGACATTTTGAAACTTAAGTATTTATTGGTTGGGGATTGTTTAAAACCATTGTGGATTTTGATGGTCTGCTTCGAATACCTATACATATGCACGCATTGTACTTTTTCAGTCATTTCTCTCACTTCTTTATATTAGACGATAATATAAAAACGATATTGAAATATATAATTTTGCATAAAGATGCTTTAGACTAGGAAGGCTGATTGAAAACTGTAGGAAAGGACATGCACCACTGCTGCTAAGTGAGAAAATCAACCATGTTTCAAAGCCTTGCTTTGCATCAGTCCATAATGGCTACATAAGTATTGTTAATTAATAATAATGTAGGTAATTGTATTTATGTTGGTTGAAGCTGTGACGAGTACTCAGCATTCTAGTGTTTAGTGGTTGGCTCTTTGCTGGTAGAGGTCTGGACTGGACTGTTATTTCTGTATTCAGGTCATTGTTTTTTCCATGTTTAGGTTTATATGATAATGGTTACATTTTGGGTTAGCTGCCCTTGTGGGGCATTTGAAGCCTAGCCAATTTCCTATTCAAGGATGAAAATCAAATGCTGTATGTTGTGTTCATGAGGTAAGCACCTTAACCATTGAAGCAAGCCCTAAGCCCTTTATGAGTTGAACTTTGAATGTCCACTTTGTGGTAGAAGGTGGTTAGGTAAGTGTAAGGTAGCATGACCCAGTTGCTTGTATCCATGCCATCACTAGCACACATGCTGACCTTTCAGTCCCTCTGCCACTTTGGCACATATTCTCAGTGCATATTAGCCTTGTGCCGTACCCAGTGACATCAAAGTGTAGGGCTTCATTAACTTCCCCCATAGAGAAAGGCACAAAATTGTGTCTAGGGGACATGGTATGGCACTGTGGGTATCTGCCTATCAGTCTGAATCAGAAGCAATAGAAGTTCAGCTCTTGGAAATTAACAGGGACAGACAGACTGTTTACATCTGCCATTTTTGCATGTGTGGTTCATTTCGTTTGTGAGGCTATATTGCTTAGGATATGCACTCTGAAATGGCCATCTGTCTTGAATCCTTCACTTAATTTTTTTGTGCTTTTTTGGGGGTAGGCTGGGATAGATCCCTGCATTTTCTTTTATCCTATGATAAAGTATGTTATTTTGTAGCATGAAACACTCTTAACATACCCTTTTAGCAATAAAAAGAGAATATGACATTTAAACGGCTAGCTCCTTTCCCATGAAAGGACTTAATTTCCAGTCTAATTTCTAAGGTAGATTTGTATGCAATTATTTCTAGTCAGCAGAGATTTCAAAACCATCAGGCCATTGTGTCCCTAGGCATGGATTCTTAGGCTGCAATTAGTTTTGGTTGAAAATTCATTTACTACCAATTTGACCTTTTATTCTACTAACTTCCTGTCACATATGTTCCTGTTCCAGACTTCACTGAACAAGACAGTGAAAAGCTATCATCCCTACCTAACTTGGACAGGTGGGAGGTCACTGAACATATGGACAGTACAGCATCATAGGTGGCATCCCAGGTTACTACATCTGTGACATGGAAGCTGAAGTGGTCATGCTTTTGGCCCATAGCTGCTTGTCTTCACAGCACCCCGTGGCTTAGGCTATCTTTTTTCAATATGCTAGACTTATCAAAATGCCCCTTTTAGGAGTGCTCTCATTTTTTGGTAAATTTTCAGAGATAATCATGGAAGTCCACCAAAGAAGGGGAAAGGCTTTTTTTGCTGTCGATGCATGCTCTTCTTCTTCTTCCTGTATTCTGACTCAGTCATCCAGAAAGAAGGCGCATTTGGGCAACAGGGATGACTTACCAAGTGACAGGCTACACTATTCTCTTCCAGGTCTTTTAGTGAAATCCCACATAAGTTATTTCTCTTTTTCAAGCCAACAGTAGTCCTTAGTACTGTCCAGTGGTAGCACACGTAAAAGATTAGTTTCCTAATTTTGATCCTACTTGAAGAGCTGTAACTCCCTGAATAAGCTCTATCACCTTAAGAAATGGGGGCAGATGTATATTACCAGAAGGATAATGTATAGCAAAATAAGCAAATCCGGAAGGTAACACGTGCCTGAAACTTTTTTATACTTGTGCTTGAATAGGATAAACTCTATCACCTTTAGGAATGGAAGCTCATTTATGAAACTTTTCTGTACATGTGCTCGAATAGGTAAGCTCTATCATCTTAAGGAATGGGAACTCATTTATAAAACTTTTCTGTACATGTGCTCGAATAGGTAAGCTCTATCATCTTAAGGAATGGGAGTTCATTTATGAAACTTTCCTGTACATGTGCTCGAATAGGTAAGCTCTATCATCTTAAGGAATGGGAGATCATTTATGAAACTTTTCTGTACATGTGCGCGAATAGGTAAGCTCTATCATCTTAAGGAATGGGAGCTCATTTATGTTGCCAAAACCAGATCAAAATAGCATGATGCCCCTCTATTCACTGGCAACACATACTTGACTGTAGCAAATGCATGCAGTGGTGGTCCAAGAGCAAAGCCACTGCTGAAGCAGCAACAGCTGCAATAGAGGCAAAATATTTAGTTACTTCTCTGGGATGCAATTTTTTCTTTCTGAACTCTTGTAATCTGTCCACTGAAAGAAATACAGAGTACTAGAAGATGTCAGGCAGCATTCTTTTGAAGAATATGTACTGTAACAGTAGCAAAGACAACTTTTCTGAGTTAGCAGCAACTCTTAACGACTCTTGCCATTAGACCATCCAGGTTAGTGCTTCAACCAGGCATCAGCCCTAACAACTAGGAATCATCTAGAATAGAGGAAATTCTGGTGAATAACCTGAGAGTGGAGGAGAGGCCAAAGGACAGTTCTCTGAGCAGGAAGTGCTACCGCTGTATGACTATCATTGATGGATTCCCAAATCCTGATGCACCAGTAAATCTCCATCACATCTATGACACCATCCAGAAATTCTCAAAAAGCACTAGCGACAGTCTTGCTCTGGGACTTTATGGGAAAATAACAGATGGAAAGACTGAAAATAATTAAATCCAAGACTGGTGAGAACTCCACTCCACTTTAAATCTTTTGGGAACCTGAAAGAAAAAGGAGTAAAAGCCCATACCATTCTGCCCTGTCAGCATAATTTTCACTTGTTTTGGTACTGAGCAAGTTGAGTAAGGCTTACCTCTACCCTTTCTCATGGGGGCAGTCCTGTTCAGAGAATAGGCCAACAGCACTTGCATTTTTTAGTGACTGCAGTGAAATTAAATGTCCTGGAAGACGTTTTAGAAATACAGCACCCCAGAAGTTAACTCTTTTGAAAATTATGTCCTCAAATTGTTCTGTTTCTGACAGAGAAGTGAAGAGTTGGCTTTATATGCCTTTTGTCAAACTGGAATACAAGATTCTTGTATGTCTTCCATTTATTTCTGTGATTCAGTGCTTCTGACACAGTTCTGTGCAGGATGGCCTTTGCTCATTCTTGTTACCCACAGTTCTGTGCAGGATGGCCTTTACTCATTCTCATTACCCACAGTTCTGTGCAGGATGGCCTTTACTCATTCTTGTTACCCACAGTTCTGTGCAGGATGGCCTTTACTCATTCTCATTACCCACAGTTCTGTGCAGGATGGCCTTTACTCATTCTCATTGCCCACAGTTCTGTGCAGGATGGCCTTTACTCATTCTCATTACCCACAGTTCTGTGCAGGATGGCATTTACTCATTCTTGTTTCCCACAGTTCTGTGCAGGATGGCCTTTACTCATTCTTGTTACCCACAGTTCTGTGCAGGATGGCCTTTACTCATTCTCATTACCCACAGTTCTGTGCAGGATGGCCTTTACTCATTCTTGTTACCCACAGTTCTGTGCAGGATGGCCTTTACTCATTCTTATTACCCACAGTTCTGTGCAGGATGGCCTTTACTCATTCTCATTGCCCACCAGATGGCCCATACATTCCTGATTTTACACCCTTTGAATCTTGTCATATCTAGACAGAGTTCTAGTCTCAGCAGTTGGGGCCCCAGCAATATAGAAGAATTAACACTTCCTCCTAAAGGTTGGCAGTGATGATCCAACCACTGAACTATTAAGATGAGATTTTTGAGATTCCAGGAGCTGAAAGAAAACCCTTAATTATGATAAACTATAAAATAAAAATGTAAAAAGCTCCTCATTTATAGCCAGAGATTTTTTCTAATATGGTGTGCGAGTCTCTTTTCTTTCTTCATTATTTTCTTCCTTCCTTCTTTCCTTCCATGTTATTTTATTTTTATGTCTTATTGAGGAACAACAATGTAAAATTACAAATAAAATAACTAGCACTACAGCATATACTTAGCATTAGTGCAGCTGCTAGGAATTATACATGTTGACCTTCAGAATCCATGCCTCGATGCCTCGACTCTTTAGCTCTTCCATAATCTGATTTAGCACACACTAGAAACCAGTTCTTGAAGAGGGTTGTTTGTATCAGGCTTCCACTGATAAAACCATTTCCCCCAAAAGACTTAAGTTCATAAATGACTTCCTGCTACTTTTGCCCTTTGGACTGACAAATTTAGTAGACTTGAATGTTCTGTTCTAGAAGATCATCTTTCTTGCAGCTATCATCTAAGATTAGCAAATTCCAGAATTGCTGAATTGCATTCGGTTACTTGTAAACAACCTTGTTTAATGTTGTACATGAACTGGGTCTCTTTGTAGACTAGTCCTCGTTTCTTTCTTTTTTAATCATCATGGACCTAATAAACAAGGATATAGGGAATCTCCAAACTCCGGATCTCACACAGTTTGGTCTTGTGAAGGGTAGATCATGCCTGCTCAACCTGGTCGATTTCTTTGAGTCAGTCACCAGAGCTGTGGATGAAGACAAGGTGGTTCATTCATACAGCCTACCTTGATCTGGTCAAGGCCTTTGATACCATTCCCCACTCAGGAATCATAGAAAAACTCACTAAGCTAGACATCAACCCCTATATCACTAGGTGGGTTGCAAACTGGCTCACAGATAGAACCCACAGTGTGAAAGTAGCTGACTCCACGTCAGACTACTGACCAGTCACGAGTGGAGTCCCACAGGGTTCGGTCCTGGGTCCCCTCCTGTTTGGTATCTATTTCTCTAAAGTCCAGGTCAACATGAAGAGACTCTGGCTGACAAAATTCACAGATGATTGCAAGTTGGGAGCTATTATTAACTCCCAAAATGATGTTGATATCCTACAGAAAGGCCTCACTGAGACCAACTGGTGTCAGAACCATGGCCTTAAGCTCAATGCCAAAAAAAATGTGTTGTCATCCCTTTGGGAAAAACCCAGTTCCCATGAATTACCACATCGATGGTAGTCCACTGAACACAGAAGGCGGGGTCTATATCACATAGTCGAAGTTCCATAACTCTGAACACCTAATGGTCAAACCATTATGTTCAAAGTTACAAAACATCGACTACAAAAAAAAAAAAAACAGACAACAAAATAAATTTTTGTAAGCAGGGGGCAAACCCTCCTGCACCCCCACACCCCCCACTACTTAAATATAACAACTCTGAGATCGCACCGCATTGAACAAAATAGAAACCTCCGCTTATGGAGATTTCCATTCAAACGCTTAAACTTTTACAAATTCGAACTTATGGTCTCGACCACATGTGGTTCAACAAACCAAACACTGGAACACCAGAGAAAACCAGCCAAGATATTTGAGCGTAAAAACCTTTTACTTAATGCTTTTGTTGAAAGACTTCTTCAAAATACATCCATACAAACTTTTCCCAAGTTTAAAAATAAATATATCATGCCCGTCCCATGCTTAATTATATATTAATAAAACAACTAAACTAATTGCAGAACAATAATCTACTCCACTGTGCTTACTAATTTAAAGTAATATAACACTGCAACTAAAACAATACTTAATAATATTAAACATGCTGTGTGTGCTCTCAAACATAAATTAAATACATTTACTACAATAATAAAATGTACATATTATTTAATGCAATAAAATAAATTAAAATATTTTTTAAACCAAATAAAATGAGCGGAATAGGGGTAAATGCTCTGGTAACTATACCAATTAAGTTTAAAACAAAGAAACAGCACCAGAGCACTCCATGGCGATCGGTCCATACACAGAGAAAACTAGTAGCACTATAAGTAATAGTTCAAGCATGTAGTATAAAATCCAAGGTTTATTAGAATTCCAGGTTAGCGCTTTCACCCTCATGGGCTTCTTCAGACATTTTACATCTTATAAAAGTAATGCTAACATTTATACTAAAGCCTCTATGACATCATTCTTTAATTAAGTAAAATAGTGTTCACCTGTAAGGCTTCATTCAAGAACAGTTTATTAATACTCAACCACAAAGCAACTTCTAAAGTTAAAGTATACAGATATTAACATATATACTATGTTTATAAAAGTATATATAAAGAATATATAAAACATACTTAAACATAACAGCATATATAAATATAAAAAAATCTAAAAAACAAATATATTTAGAAATGTTTAAACATTTTTTAAAATGTTATGTATATCAAAACATATGTATGTGTGTATATGCCATGCATCAATAAGATGCTACACAGCAAATTATGCCAGTTCATATAAGAACTGTATATAAAATACATTTCATAATGGATTCATGTAAGAGCTGTATGACTACATTATATGATATATACAAATATAATGTCCCATCTGACCTGCAGGTCTTTATCTAACAACTAGCTTTCTATTTTTTAGGGTTGGTTTAATAGGGACTCTGTCATTCAGTCCAGGTCTCTGATCTGCTCTTAGCATTATAATCCACCTGACTTCTGTCCTTTCTGTATAATTCCTTATGTACCCACCCCTAGAATTGGGTTTGTTTACTTGTAGTACTATAAATTTGAAGCTGTGCGTGTCATTTGTGTTCATGACATGCTTGGATAATGCATTATGTGGGGATTGGATGCTTATATTATACAGATGTTCACGTATCCTATCACGTAACCTTCTATCAGTTTTCCCCACATAAAATGCATCACAGGCCATGCACCTAGCTAGGTATGTGACATGCTGAGTGTCACAATTAGCTGTAGTGTTGAAACAAAATCTTTTCATAGTGACAGGTTGTACAAGGCTGGTGTCCTCAGATATACAGGGAGAATAATTGCATGTATGACATGGTCTGGTGCAATTTAATGTCTCACCCCTACCAATTGTAGTGGGGGCTCTGGGTTGGCAGAGTAATCTGTGCAAGTTTGACTTATTTCTATAGACAAACGATGGTCTATCCCCCACTATCTCTTTTAATTTGGGATCTGTAGTGAGGACAGACCAGTTCTTATAAAAAACCCCTTTCACACTGCTAATGTCTTGTGTGTAATTCAGTGAGACCCTAACTATGGGATGGTTCATCGTCATATCAGTGATTCTAGTTCTCTCTGATGTTCCTTCTAAGTCTACAGGATTTGCAAAATATGGACGTGCAGATTGAGTTCTCAGATCATATACCCCTTCAATCCCTGAGTATATCTCTTCTGGTGTATAAGATCTGGCAGCTAGTCTCACTCATAATTGATCTAACTCATTCTTAAACCCTTGTTCTGTTGGATTCAAACGTGAGGCTTTTATAACTTGACCTTTCACTATATTGTGGAACACAAACCGAGGATGCATGCTCCCTCTATATAAGAGAGAGTTCTTGTAGCACAACTTCCTATATGCACCTGTATTGAGTAGACCACTGTCTAACCTTTCAATGTATACATCTAAAAATGATATCCATCTATCCGAACTCTCCATGGTAAAATTCAAAAATTGGTCAAAGAATTGACCTCACAAAAAACTTCTGTAGTTCATCTTCCATTCCTGCCCATAGGAGAAAAGGTCATCCACAAACCTAGCATAATAAATAACATTCCTCTTGAAGCTATCTACTGGCAATAGTTTTTCCTTTTCCCAGTCTGGCATCAGTAGGTTGGCGTAGCTATTGGTGCATGATGTACCCATAGCCACGCCATCCTTCTGTATATAGACAGTATCATTGAACATCAAGATGTTATTTTACAAGATTGTCTCTAGCAAACCAGTAATTAATTAAATGTGGGACATGGTATAATCAGTGTTCACCCTGAGACATCTTCGTATACTTTCTAATCCATGTTGCTTGGGTATAACTGTAAATAATGATTGTACATCGAGTCACTAATATAAAATCTATATCATTCTGCAACACACTCACTTTACTGTAATGGTCCAGCAGAAACTGTTTAGTATCCCTCACGATATGAGTGAAACTATCTACAACTTTCCTTAGTTGTTTTTCGACATACAAGGAGAGGGTTTCAGTAACCCAACCTCTCCCTGCCACAATGGGTCTCATGGGTGGATTATGTGTATTCTTGTGGACCTTTGGTAACCCTTGAATGACTGGAATCAATGGATTTTCAACTAAAAGGAATGTGTATAGTTCCAAACTAATAATTTCACTTTTGGATAAGTCTTCTAATGTACTTCTAATAGTTCCAACCTGTATATCTATTTCAGTCTTGGAGATTACTGAATAGAACTCACTATTATCCAACATTGTTTTCATTTTGTCGTCATAGTACGTTCTATTCATAACTACTACTGGTCCTCCTTTATCAGCTGGTCTAATCATAAGTGCATTGTCACTCCTCAGATTATTCATAGCAACTCTCTGTTTTGAACTCAGGTTACCATACTATTTCTTTTTGTTATTATTGTTTAATCCATGTAAGTCCTCCTCTACCATTTTAACAAAAGCATCTGCTAATGGATGTAGTATAGGAAAAAATGTGCTGGGTCTCTTGAAAACTCTATGTTCACCCATTGATGAATGTCCCCCATAATCTAATTTCAATTGAACATTACTTCCAGATAATTTTGTATATATCACTGAGTCAGGCAGATTGCTTTTCATAGAGGGAATAAATGACAGTCCCTTATTCAGTACAGAGATTTCATCTTCTGTTAAAACTCTGTCTGAGAGGCTCCAAACCAATGTCTGGGTATTCTCTCCCACATCCTCTTGATTGTGGGGCCTACATGTTCCTCCCCTGAGCCCTTGCGTTTCTGTCTGCCCCTGCTCATTGACCTGTTTCTCCCTCCTCTGGGGACCTCGTTGATGGGGAAAGGAGTATGTTCATATGTTGTTTTATAGGAGCTTGCACTAGGGTCTTTCCTTCTGACAACAGGTTCCTGTAATAAAGCATTGTTATTCAATGGGTTGTCATACTTTTGAGAGGTGCTTGGCCCTGTGCTTACTATTGGTGCAGGGGCCATCTCTTGCGTATCAGCATTAGATGTGATTATTGCTAATGAGTTACTGTCTAATTCTACTGGGTTTGCCCCTGTAGTTACTACTGGAGTAAGATTTAAGGTGTTCTGTTGTAAGTTACTGACATTACTAACATCATCCTGCACATTCAAACAATATTGTCTACAACATGGTTGATACTAGTACTTTGTATTTCTCGTACTTTAGGCACGCGAGTAAAATTATTCTTATTAGCACTATCATGCTCATTAACAATGCGGACACCATGCCTCTATAGTCAGTGTTTCTAGCAAAGTTATTCCTTGGCCAAGTGAGGACATGTCTGTTTTTAAAATTGGCAGTATCTCGCTGAATTTTGGAGCGTTTCTGCTCCAATAACTTTTTCTCAAAGAGATACACATTATCCAAAAGTCATTCCATTAATTTATCCACCACTACTGCCGGATATTTAACTGTCACATAGTTCAAAAAGCACGTATCTTCTCTTGTAGTTCTAACTCGTGCTCTGAGAAAAAGTCATTGAGCAGTGTCATATATTTAACACTCACCTCAATATTCAACTGTTGCTACTTGTAAAGTAGTTCAGGATAAAGTGCTTCAGTTGTAGGCATCTTAAGTACTCTCAGTTCTCTGGGTATGATTTTCCTGTCTATGCAGACCTCAAAATGCTGTCTCTGCGTCTGTAGTTTCTTCAACTTCAAAAAATCAGCTTCTAACAGCTCAAAGTGTTCTGTGATTCCTTGTAGTATTTCCATCGACTCAGCACCCTCTGTCACTTCCTGTTCATTCACAACGAACGTCATCAGAGGGTTGTCCCACCCTGCTACATATTCAGAAAACCTATTCAGGTCTTTCCTGCTTACTGAAGCTGCTCCTGCATTGTAAGGTAATTCGATATCAACAGTATCCTTCTCAGCCATGTCCCCTTTTATCGCAAGTACAGAAAACACTTTTTAAACCAAATAAAACGGGCAAAATAGGGGTAAATGCTCTAACAACTATAACAATTAAGTTTAAAACAAAGAAACAGCACCAGAGCAATCCACGGCGATTGGACCATACACAAAGAAAACTAGCAGCACTATAAGTAATAGTTCAAGGATATAGTGTAAAATGCAAGGTTTATTGGAATTCCAGGTTAGCGCTTTCACCCTCATGGGCTTCTTCAGACCTTTTACATCTCATAAAAGTAATGCTAACATTTATACTAAAGCATCTATGACATCATTCTTTAATTAAGTAAAATAGTGTTCACCTGTAAGGCTTCATTCAAGAACAGTTTATTAATACTCAACCACAAAGCAACTTCTGAAGTTAAAGTATACAGATATTAACATATATACTATGTTTATAAAAGTATATATAAAGAATATATAAAAAATACTTAAACATAACAGCATATATAAATATAAAAAATATAAAAAACAAATATATTTAAAAATGTTTAAACATTTTTTTAAATGTTATTTATATCAAAACATATGTATGTGTGTATATGCCATCCATCAATAAGATGTTATACAACAAACTATACCAGTTTATGTAAGAACTGTATATAAAATACATTTCATAATGGATTCATGTAAGAGCTGTATGAGGGCTACATTATATGATATATACAAATATAATGTCCCATCTGACCTGCAGGTCTTTATCTAACAACTAACTTTCTATTTTTTAGTATATAGTATATATGTTAATATATGTTTACTTTAACTTTAGAAATTGCTTTGTGGGTTGAGTATTAATAAACTGTTTTTGATTGAAGCCTTACAGGTGAACATTATTTTACTTAATTAAAGAATGATGTCATAGAGGCTTTAGTATAAATGTTAGCATTACTTTTATGAGATGTAAAAGGTCTGAAGAAGCCCATGAGGGTGAAAGCGCTAACCTGGAATTCCAATAAACCTTGGATTTTATACTACATGCTTGAACTATTACTTATAATGCTACTAATTTTATCTGTGTATGGTCCAATCGCCGTGGAGTGCTTTGGTGCTGTTTCTTTGTTTTAAAAATAAAATATGTAAACTCCAATACTTTACTACATATAACATTAGATGTTAATTACCTTCTGTTAAAAAACATTTGATATTAATAAATTCATTTAGACCAGGGAACCTATCTACATCTAATCTAAGCTGCCACAATGATTCTTTTTTTTAACTTTATTTTTGATATTACCACCTCTAAAGTCTTTGTCAACTTGTTCTAAGACACTAAACATAATTTTTTTATATGAACTACAGATGGTTGAGTGCTTAAATAAAGCATTCTTATCATATTTAGTTCTAATAGCGTAATAGTGTTCCCCTATTCTTGTACAAAGATTCCTAGTGGTCATACCTATAGATTAAGTTCATAGGTTCATAGATTAGTACTAAGCTAACTGCCCTTATAAGGCATTTTAAGCCTAGCCAATTATCCCTTCCAAGACTCAAACTCTGCACCTTGTGTTTGTAAGGCAAACACCTTAACCATTAGGCCACCCTCCCTCCCATATATAAAATGCAGTGCAACCTGTGGATGATGCAATGTAAACTATGTTAGATGAATTACAATTAAATCTGCCTTTTACACTAATAGCTCTGTCCAAGTGAAGCAAATTAATAAAAGGGCCTTCCTGAGTGTACCTACACATACTACAACCAAAACATTTGAACATACCATTAGTTTTATTTGCTATAGGTGCAGTTATCAAATTGTCATTTTTTTCTAATATGTTCTTAATAGTATTAGATTTTTTTGAAACAAAACTTGGTGCATTGCCTAAGGTACTAACTAAATCATTGTTACCAAGAATGATCTTCCAGTTGTTTCTAATCACTTTTTTAATGTGATTACTATCAATAGACATGCCAATTATACATCTAGGGAGAGATGATGTCATATTTGAAATAGTATTACTTTCTTGTTGAACTGTCAAGATTTGCCCCTGTAAGCCGATTGCCAAAATAGGTGAAAATACAGTTTTCCTTCTATTAATAATATCACTACTGATTTCTTGCAACAGTGCCTCGAGATAGCCTCTTTCAAAAAATAAATTAGTGATGAAATCAGTTTCTTCCAAAAATATTTTATCATTTGTTGTCATCCGAGACGCTCTTATGTATTGACCTTTAGGAACGTTTTTCTTAATGTGCATAGGGTGATTACTACAAAAATGCAAGTAGTTATTAACATTAAGTATTCTTCCTATAAATTCTACTTGTAAATTGTCAGATGTCAAAATCCTATTCCAACCATACATCTAGATAGTTAACTTTGTTACCAAAACCACTAAGTGTGAATTTGAGAAACTCACAACTGCTATTTAGTTCTGCCAATACTGTGATGTAATTATTTGCAGAATCTTTGACAATGAAAAACAAATCGTCTATATAACGACCATAAAACAAAATGTCAGAAAAAGAACTAATGGAGGCTAGGATTTCTTTTTCCCACCATCCCATTACCAATCCAGCAAATGCTGGAGCCACTGTGGCACCCATTGCTACCCCTTTAAGCTGTTTATAAGTATTTCTGTTGAAAATAAAGAAATTGTTATCCAACAAAATTTCCATTAGGGAGCAACAGGTGCCGACAGTGGAATTCCCCCAAGCAGTGTATTTGGTAAAAAAATTCCATACAAATTCTAAACCTTTTTCTTGCAGGATACAGGTGTACAGGGAAATTACATCCACAGTTAAGATGAAAAATTCTCCCTGAATAAACCACCCTAAGTTTTTATTCTCTGTCCAGAATGACCTAATACTATCTAAAAGGGACCAAGAGTCCTTAATAAAAGAAGGTAAATTTTGAACTAAAGGGTTCAAAACTTTGTTCAAATACAAAGATAGTCCCTCTGTGACACTCCCTGATGATGGCACAGTAGGTCTAAAGGGAGGGTGATTGACTTCTTTGTAGATTTTAGGTATAGCGAATAGTGCACCTAACCTAGGATTTTCAATAACCAAAAAGTCATAAATATCACCTGTAATTTCCCCATTCATCAAATGGTCGTATAAAACATATTTAACAAAATTATAACTTCTATTAATATAGTCTCCATTTACTTCCATATATTCATCCTCATTATTTAATATTTGTTCCATTGTCATAATATAGTTCTCTACATTCATCATCACTAAACCACCTGCTTTGTTGGCTTTTATAAATCTAATGTTACTAATTTGCTGTTAAGTCATGAAGGGCTTTTTTTTCTTCACTATTCAAATTAAAATAACGTTCAACAGGTCTACCTTTTAACAACTCCCTAATATGATTATTACATAAAGATTCAAACATTTTCAAAGTACTGTGTAAAGCGGGATTAAATGTAGATTTTTTTTAAGAAGATGTATGTTAAATTTAATTTCCTAACATACAACTTGATATTAAACAATGTGTTAGCTAAATCTGCTCTTCTACTGGGAATAAGATTCAATCCCATCTCAAGTACATGTAGTTGAGCATCATTAAAAACATAACTAGACAAATTGTGAATTTTAAAATCATGTTTTTCGTTCAAAAACTGTTCTGAACCTGAGAAACTATGTCCTATTTCCGCAAACGGCTCTGTCCTCGTCATTGTTTCAGTCACGTTGCTACTGTAGATCCACTGCCGTTTTTTGAATGTTCTGCAGGTTTACTGGAACTAGGAATAACTGCTGTAGAAGTAGTACCATTCACTGTGTTTTTAACTGATGTAACAGTTTTATCAGAGCCGTTACTTTTACTTTGCTGTTGACGCACCTCCTTTGACAAAACAGAAGCAGTTCCAGCACCTGAATCAGCTGATTTTAAGGTGGAACAACCAGATTTTGATGTAGAACTAAACGTGCGTTTTTTAATATTACTAGGTGTAGGACCCCAAGATGTTTTCTTCACATTGTTGTCATTAATGTAAAATGGATTGCCTTCCTCATAAGCACGTAAGTCTCCATCGATCTTTTTGAATTTTCTATCAATGACCACTTGTTCATACTTGTCAACAGCCACCAACATTTGGGAATAAGAACTAATGTTGTTGCTGACATTAAGGAACTGTTTACACTCATTAGCTAATGTTTCCAGTTCAATTTTTAGGTCACTAATAGAGTCATTATTCCTTTTAATCAATAGTTTAAGAAAGTCAAGACCAGCTGAGTTAAAGAACAACACCAATTCTTTAAAGAATGGGTCTTCCTTAACAACTCTGTTCGGAGCCTTAAAAAAACCTCAGACCTTTTGGAACAATTTGTAAACTTATGCAACATTCATAATATTTGTTCTCAATTACTAGGGCTCTATATTTCTTTAGCCCTTTTTCCATAAGAAATAATTTGTCAGTAATATTATTGCCGTTATTAACTTTGAGAATTTCTTAAGCTGAAAGGGTCAGTCTCAGCAAGTAAATCGGCAGTAACGTCTTTGTAAAGCATATTTTGGATGTTACCTAAACCACTAAGATCAAAATCTGCAACCACAGTACCTTTATCAGTCACTATCTCTCTGGGTAAAGAGATTTCTTGTTGTGTAGACACCATGCAACTTCGATTAATCTTTTTAGTCAATAGGACAAGAGATGCTTGTAGAATATGTAGCTCTGCCAGCAAACCTTCTAAATCATCATGTTGACTCCTTTCATCGAGATGTAAGGATATGTTAAGCAGATCATCCTCTGGAGCTTCAGCCATATAGAAACAACTAAGAAAAATCTACCACCAGTGAACAAGAAACTACAAACAAACACTGGAACACCAGAGAAAACCAGCCAAGATATTTGAGCATAAAAACCTTTTATTTAATACTTTCGTCAAAAGACCTCTTCAGAATACATCCATACAAACTTTTCCCAAGTTTAAAAACAAATATATCATGCCCGTCCCATGCTTAATTATATATTAATAAAACAATTAAACTAATTGCAGAACAATAATCTACTCCACTGTGCTTACTAATTTAAAGTAATATGACACTGCAACTAAAACAATACTTAATAATATTAAACATGCTATGTGCGCTCTCAAACATAAATTAAATGCATTTAAAACAATAATAAAATGTACATATTATTTAATGCAATATAATAAATTAAAAATAAAATATGTAAACTCCAATACTTTACTATATATAACATTAGATGTTAATTGGTTCGAACTTGTAAAAGTTTGGCTACATGATAGGAACCCCAGAAGGCATTATAAGAGATCTGGGAACACAGGTTAACAGCAACCTCTCTTTTGACCACCACATTGCCACTGCAGTCAGAAAGTACTTCTTTGTGGCAGATCTCATTACTAAGGGTTTTGCATCCAGGAAGAAAGAGGTCATTGTCTCCCTCTACTCTTCCCTCATTAGGCCAATCACTGAGTACAATGCCCCATTTGGCATGTACCTCACTAGACACCTGCAACAACTGGAGAGGTTGCAAAAGTACCTCACAAAGAGGATCCTAGGCCTTAAACACTTGTCCTATATGGACAGACTCAAAAAACTCCAACTATTCTCTGCCTCATATTGCCTTCTTAGATGCAATCTCTGCTTGACTTGCAAAGCCATGTCTGACCCAGCTCTGTTAGAAATGCTACATCTAAAGAAATCCCAAACCCTCCACACCACACGCTCCAGAGACCTCAACCACATTACCACAATCAACAGAACATGCTGGAGGGACAGGTTCATAACCCAGAGAGTGTATATGCTATGGAATAGACTTCCCATACATGTCAAGCAGAGCACCTCACTGGCCCTCTTCATGAGAAATCTTGATGAGTGGATGAAAAATAGAAAATTCACCCCGGGGATCACTCCAGTGGCTCTACTCGACAGAGGCACTGGGAACTAAGGTCGGGTAGCACGATGCCAGGGTAATCTTATGGGCTAGGCTTGTAAAGGGCCATTAGCCTAGTACACACCTATGAACCTATGAACCTAAGTGACATCTGAAATATCACTTAATAAATCCATTCACTCTGTAGTATTTTTGGAGGTATAGAACAGCAGAAAATGTATTTTTTTACTGTGCATGCGTAGTGCAGTCACAGATTTATCTCTGCATAATTCATTGGTCCAAGACAGCAGAGTAAATGCTAATATGCTTTGCTACTTTTAAGGTGGGTGTTTGAGCAACCAAGCGAACAGTAAATTGTGTGTTCACTGTCAGGGGAAATTTATTAGGCAGAAGTGTTAGGATGGATTTATTTAGGTTGAATTCATTTAGATATTAGGCTGTTGCTGCCTGTTTAAGAAATTAAAACTGGAAAGTATAATCGGGCATTGTTGGATGAACAGGGCTTTGGCAGATATAATTTTGCTAGAAGCAATATTTCAGACAAGGTTTTTGCTAGAAGCGACAGTATTTGGCTACATTATGAATGAAGCTTTGTTAGGATAGCAACATTGTTATGGCTATATAGCAGAGGTAGGAAAGCATTGCTATCTTTTATTTATTCAGCATGTTTGGCAAGGTGAAGTGGGCAGTAAAAGCCATGTGAAGAAAGTATTGGTTAATGTGCTGAACAGAGTCTTACCTTCAGCTGATAAGAAATTGTTGTCTAATGTATAAAATAGCCATGGTTTATCATGATTTAAATTCATTTTGGTGATTTTCATGATGCTGCTATAACCTGTTGTAAATTTATTATTCATTATTTTTATTTTACATTTGTTTACCGGGATAGTCCGACTGGATACATGTCCATTTTCAGTGGAGGCCTGGGGAAAAAAGCTCCAAAAAGACATTTAACAAACTGCTACATTTTTACAGTTTAAAACACAAAATAAAACACAAATAAAATGATTTTTACACAGATGTAAACAAACACAAAAACAGATACACAAACAAATTAGTACATTTTTACTCAGATGGAAAATTCTAGACAGCGTTTTTAAGAAAGGGTATTGAATGTCTAGTAGGCTAACCTGGTATTAGATACAAGGAGCTGATATGATTTGTAAGTTAAGAAACAATAAAGTGTAGGCAGAAGTCCTCCATGTGCACGAGTAATGGTTAGAGTTAGTCTGGATTAGGACATAGCCATCGTTTTTTAAAGTACTGAGTCAGACTTTTCTTGAATTGAGGTAGAGAGAGTTCAGATGTAAGATTAGCAGGAAGAGAATTCCAAGTTTTGCCAACAGAGTTAGCAAATAGAGATTTGCCAGCTGTGTTGTTGGATTTGAGAGTTTGAACTAGTAGTCTTTCAGATGAACAAAGTGCGCTAAGGTTACTGTAGGGGGTGATGAGGTTTTTAAGTACTGGTGTATTATCCGGTTGGTACAGGATCTTGTGTGCAACTACTAATTGGTTAACCTGAAGTAGGTTAGGCAGCTCAAGCCATCCTAGTAGATTTAGGTTATGACAGTGATGAGTTCTGTAGGCTGCATCGGTAGCAAATCTAGCAATGTGATTGTAGCCGCTAGAAAGTTTATTAAGGTCAGTTTTGCTGAGGTTTGTAAATAGAGGGGAAGCATAGAGGAGGGTGGAGAGTAGATGTGTATGAGCAATTACAGTTCTGGCTAATGGCGTTAGGAAGGGCTTGAGCCTTTATAGTGAGCCAAGTTTTTTATTAACTGTTTTAATAGTTTTATTGATATGCAGATCAAACTTAAGGTTATTATCTATTATAACTCGTAACAGTTTGGTTGAGGAATCTGGGAAAATAATGGTGCCGTTGTTGGATTTTAATGTAAAGGTTATAGGGGCAGACCTGTGAGTGGGGGAGAAAAGCAGCAGTTTGGTTTTATTAGGATTTAACATGAGACGATGGTTAAGGAGCCAATTTTCAACTGTGCTAAACGTATTTTGGGATAGAATCTGCAACTCTGTAGGTGAAGTGTCAGAGCATACTAAAGTGGAGTCATCCGTATATTGAATGCATGTTACATTTGGGATGACCTTATACAAATCATTGATGAAAATGGAAATAATAGTGGATCTAGTATGGAGCCTTGGGGTACTCCGAGGGTAATGGGTAAAAGGGTGGATAGTTTGCTCTGCCATAGGACAGCCTGTTGTCTACCACTGAGATGTGATTGAAACCATTGGATGGCCTGGTCCTCTAGGGAGATGGATTTCAAAGTGTTTATGAATATTTGGTGGTTTACCATATCAAAGGCTTTTGAAAGATCGAGAAAGATAGCAGAGGAAAGTTTATTATTGTTTCAGTGTTGGTTAATGACATTAGAGAAGGAGAGAAGGGCTGAGGTTGTACTATGGAATGGTCTAATGCCATGTAGGGTGTTGGCTAGAAGATTATTATGGATAAGATTGATTGTGGATGCATTTTTCCATAATTTTAGCCAAGGGTGATAGAATAGCTATGGGTTTGTAGTTAGAAAGTTCAGTAGAGCTGCCCCCTTTATCAAGTGGGATGATATGGGATATCTTATGATCAGGATAATAATGGGGTATGCTATGGCATCTGCAGATTTTTGTAGATATTCTGCAGGGAGGAGATCAGCTGACAGGGTTGTAGGCTTTAGTTTTTTAAGTAATTTTTGGACCAAAGATGTGCAAACTGGCTTGAAGTTAAAGGGGAGTTGGGAGCAGGGTGTAGTGGCCGGAGAATATGGGCATCCAGGGGATAATTGGTTAGCTAGGTTCTGGATGGTTGTTGTAAAGAAGCTGTTAAAGGTATTGGCAATTTCTGCTGGGGGATTTTGGTTAGAATCCAAGGGGTTAGGAGTGGAGGACTGTCCTGGACTAAGGAGTTTATTTATACCCACCCAAAACTTTTGTAGCTTGTTTTGGTGTTTTTCTTGTAGATGACAGTAATAGTTTTTCTTGTCTAATGTGGTGAATTGCTTTGTTTCATTTCTTATCTGTTTGTATCTAAGTTGATCTATGGGTTTTTTGTGGTCCTCGAAGTGGCCCAAGCACTATTTCTAAGTAGTATTTTATGTATGGTTTCTTTTGAGAGCCAAGGAGCAACTTTTGTTTTGGTTCTAATAGTCCGTGCTGGTGCATGGGTGCCAAAGATGGCTAGGAATTTGGTATTAAAGTAATTTACTGCTTCTTCAAGTGGTAATTGTTTCAGAACTGACCAATTGCAAGAGTTGAGTTCATTCTGGAAATTTGTGCAGTTGAAATTCTTATTGTTCCTTGTTGTTTTAAAAATGGACAGGTTGTGGATATCAGCTTTTTGCCTGATTAAATAGGTGAGGAGGTGATCACTTACATCATTAGGCAGAGTCCTACTCTTGTATTTGAGGGGATGGATGTTAACAAGAATCCAATCCAGAATACTTGCTTTATTGTTGGGTTTACTGATCCTAGCGGGAGAGGATAAGACCTGTGAAAATCCATAAAGGTTTATGTGGTGAGTGGGGGTTCTGAGGAACACATGTTCCAGTCTATGTTGAAGTCCCCAAGTACAATGGTTTCTTGGGGGTAATTGCTGGATAACCAATGTAGGATATCTTTAAGGGTATTTATGTTATTGCCTGGGGTAATATACATACAGATGAGATTTATACATTTGTTCTTATTAATGTGGAGCTTAGTGATAAGAATTTCAGCATTGCCAAACAGGGATGTTTGCAGGGCATTATTGGACACTTCAAGCATGGATTTGTACAGAATAGCTGCCCCACCTCCCTTTCTATTGGTTCGATCAAGCCTTAGGATGTTATACCTGGTGGTATAATTTCATTATCTGAAGTAGAAGGTTTTAGCCAGGTTTCAGTAAGACATAATATGTCTGGCCATAGAGCATCTAAGAGGGCATGTAGGTGTTGAATCTTATTGTTTACACTTCTGATATTTAGGTGACTGATCAAGAGTGAGTTTGGGGGTTTGTGTAAGATTTGTGTAGTAGTGGGACAGTTAGTAAAGGACCTAGAGCCAGTGGATGAGGATGGGCCTGGATTTGGGTGGATATCTCCATCCATTGTCAAGTTGCATTGTAATCTGATTGTGAGCTTCCAGATTTTAATTAATAGACTTTGTATCTTTTGGTTTTAGGGTTGGCATATCATGTTCTAATGGGATGCTGATACCTAGTAAGTAAGAAGTTACCTCGGAGGGGATGCATTAAGTGTTCAAGCTTGTGTGGAGCTAGAAAAGTGGAGGTTTGGCTTTTTGGGTTGTGGAAACCTGGGTATGTATTATATTTATAAGCAGTAAGAAGATATGGGACAAGCAGAAAGGGTAGCAGAGAGTACAGTGGTAGTATTTTAAGTGGTTTCATTGCAAGTAACATTGGTATTATTGAGGTTGATTTGTCCCCAGTTTAAACTTTTTAAGATAGGATAGAAAGGTTAAGTACTGGAGAGCCTATTGATGACTTGGCTATAGCTGATTGGTTGAAGAAAGAGGGTGTGTGGTTGTAACACTATATAATTTAGCACCACTGGGGTGGGTGGGGTGTGGAGCAAGCCTGAGTGCAGCGAGGGCGAGTGGAGCAGGGCCAAACCAGACCACGAGGTAGTAAGGGTCTGTCTATACTGCGCAAGTGCACTGGAGCTAAAAGTAGGTTCTTTCTTACTTTCTAGTAAGTTCCTATTGATGACTTGGATATAGCTGATTGGCTGAAGAAAGAGGGGGTGTGGTTGTAGCACTATATATTTAGCACCACTGGGAGCAGGGTGGGGTGCAGAGCAAGCCCGAGCATAGCGAGGGCCAAACCAGACCATGAGGTAGTAAGGGTCAGTGTATACTGCGTGAGTGCACTGGAGCTAAAAGTAGGTTCTTTCTTACTTTCTATTAGGTTCCTCTCCTCCTTTTTATAACAATTTCTCTGAAGAGTTGCATTTGTTACGTTTTATAGTTTTATGGCTATGAGAGTAAATTTCACTTTTATGTCCTGGTATGGCATTTATCAAGAGCTCACACATAAATCATTAAGCTTTCTTGAGCAGTTTTCCACTGAGGTACTCTTTAATGGGTAGTAGGGGACTTATTAAGCCAAATCAGGTAATAAAGGTTTTTTAAGTTATTGATTGGAAGGGAGCTATTATTGCTTCAGACCCAGTCTGGCTGTGTAAAATCTAAAATGGTGCCTGCCACAGGTAATATTTATTAACTTTGGGATTGGCTTAAGGTAATAAACAGGGAAGGGGGAGGGGAAACAAGATTGCGGGCTGGGAGTTCTTTTGTTCTGCTGTTAATGAGCCAAGATCCAGGCAAAGACAAGTTTGTGTTTAAGAAAAACAATCAAAATTGACCAAGAACTGCTGTGAAGCTGCAAGTCATTTCTTAACAATTTATCAGGTTGAAAAACAGCATAACCTTGTATCTGTAGGCTATTTTGCTCTCAATTAAATTAAACACACACCGTATTTAATCAGTTATAGATACTATTTGCTAACAGAAGGGAATAAAAGGGACATGGAAGATGAGTGTGTGTGTGTGTGTGTGTGTGTGTGTGTGTGTGTGTGTGTGTGTGTGTGTGTGTGTGTGTGTGTGTGTGTGGGGTGCTGCTTACAAGCCAAAGCAGCGTACTCTCCAGGGGATAATGAATATTAGCTCAAACAGGTAGACACATTCACAAAGTTAACTTTAGCTGTTTGTGTTTGCAGACAGTGTATCTACTGGTCGGGTTAAAGATAGAGGTGTTATTCTAGCCGATTACTTAGAGTGGTGTTAGGTTGGCGAGACACTGAGCGTCTCATGGGGCCTGTAGCAGGGTGGTTGTAGTTGTAAATAAAACTGCTGAAATGTGCCTTTGGTCTCAGAGAGGTTCTTTTGGATATCTAACATTCACTGCATAAAGTTTCTAGAAAGCCACAAGGCATTTTGCTAATATTGAAAAGGGGGTGGGGGGGTTCATCAATGGGAGTTGGTGGAAGTATCATCTGCTTCTATTGCTTGCTTCGAAGTATGTCTACTTCTGAGGACATCTGGTCAACAGTGAACATCTTAATTATGCACTGCAGTTTGGATCACCACTCCAAGGGCACCATATCCTTGGGAAGGGCAGTACATCAGGAAATCTTTCTTTAAAATTCTTCTTCTATTCTTCAGGCTTCAGTCACCCCCTCTGGAAGCGATTTTTTTGGGATATTACTTGGGATTTAAATTAATTTGAGATGCTGCTTAGGATTTGAAATAAGTGTTCCACTCTCTTCCCAGGGCCATTCAAACTAATATAATGATCTTCTAAAAAGGGACGTCTACAATGAGTGCCTCAGTCTTACAAATTTTTTTAGAGTATGTGTGTGTCAGTGTATTTTCCATATGATTCCTGATGTAGTAGAAAGAATTTTTTAAGTAGACAACACATTTGTATTTCTAAGCCTAGTTTGTTTCTAACAGATGGGACCCTGTTCAGTTGGTGATAAGAAACTAGGGAATAGCTAGCAAATTTTCTCTGTAACTCTTGCAGGGAGAATGTTGTACAAGATCTGAAATAGCGGAAGGTATGCCCTTTTGAAAATCAGAATTCCAGATTTTTGGAAGAGGTGATTGAGAGGGCAACAGAAGGAAGTAAACGAGTTATTATACCCACTGCAGCTGGCCCTGTTGAAGACAATTTTTGATACAGTTAAGTATTCACATATCTTCTTCCATCACTATAGTTCTTCACAGCACACCATTTATATAGCATGCCCCCAGAATGCTTGAATAAATCTGTTTTGATTTCTGACAAATGAGCTCCACACCCACTTGCATGTCGTAGAGAATGACCACCTTCAATTACTTTTCCCAGCTTCATACTTGCTCATTTTGTTGATTACATGTTTTACCACTACTGCTGCCTGTACATTCAGTACAAATAATAATCGGATAATACAAGATGCTTTCTTGTTAATTTTATCTATTTTATTAACTCATTTCTTTATCTGTTCTTGTGTTTTACAATCAAAGAAATGCTCATAAGTCTGTTTTGTATACTTGCCAAGCAAAGTAATGTGGATAAGTCTCATAATTTCTTATTATGAAGAAAAAAAAATGTCCACCATTTTCCCAAACCACTGGATTTCATTTTTCATTCTAAAGAACCTGAAAGAAATCAGTCTAAGCAATATACTTTTGTTTTCTCTTCAATAAATGCCACTTAAGTGCTGTGATTTTCCTATAGCCATGCCCTGTAATTCACTAAAAAAACTTCTGGTATAATCCAAACACGACAAGCATTGCAGCTTGCTTGTCCTGTGTTTCTTTACTTAAACTTTCTCACGCTGTTAACCAGATCCTTAGATATTACAAGGATGTACTAATGTACCGTTTATTCACAGCTGCTGTTGTCATTTTGCCTGAATCATTTGCTACTGGCTGTTTAGGACTATTAACCCTCCACTTTCTCTCTAATCCTTATACATTATGCATTTGTTATATTAAGGACGGCTTATCATTTATTGTGAAGTACTTTCTTTATACAGAGGATAATGGAAAAGAGGTGTGGTAGGAATATGTAATTCCATGTGTAGAAATGCTTAAGGAAGCTGAGGTATTGCAATCAAGATAACATGTACTCTAATTATATAAATAATATTATTAAGTGACAGAAAAATGTATAACCTGATTGATAAGATGAAGTCTTCAGAAAAAGAAATTATCTGTAACTGCATAGAAGTAATGTCATTTGTTATAAAAATAGTTAAACATGAATTAATAAATTCTGTGACCATCAAAGTAAACTGAGTTCATCTTTACATTGAAGTACATATGCTCATTTTCAGATCTGGAAAATATCTGAAGAAAGAGGGCATATAAATGATTAATGACGCAACATAATGTGACCAGTTATCCATCCATCTATTACCAGTAATCGCATACTCTATTACAAGTCATGGGGAGTCAGAGCTTATTCTAGAAACATTGAGTGCAGAAGGAGAATACAGCCAGATGGGTCAACAGTTCATTGCAGGGCATCACTGTTGCATCAGCTCAAGCATACACACACACACACACACACACACACACACACACACACACACACACACACACACACACACACACACACAGTCATTATCACCCTTTTCGTATACCTTTGGGCAGTGTTTCATGTATTTGGCTTGTCAGAGGAAATTGCAACATCCAAATAAATGTAAGCAGACAAAAGAGGACATACAGAGTCCTTACAGAAGGTAATCCAGCCTCGGACTGAACAGGAGATCCAGGCACTGTGAGACAGCAATGCTAATGACTGCACTATTATACTGTCCTAACAGGAAGCAATGTAAAATTATTGATGTGTGCAGTTAATTTAGATAGAAACAGTCCCTTTTCTCCCATACAAATAAATCTCATTTGAAGATATACTTCTCAATTACTATGATTTACTGCTATGATTTCTAAATTCATATTTTGGCTTGCTCCTCCTAAATGTATTGACTTTTCCTTAATTTTCCTTATAATGACAGACCTGTTGTAGGTATAAACATTATTCAATAACTGAAATAAGCCTGCTTAAAGATTCCTTATTAGTTATATGGGGTCTAGTATTTAAAGACCATCAGTTTCAAAAAGAAAAAAAAATGAGAAAGCATTCTTTTAGATCCTCTGCTATGATTTTTAAAGCCATCACTCTAAATTATAATGTTCAGAGGTAGAGAGGTATGTTTGACTATGTCTCCATTTGGCCAGATATTTAGCCTGTCTTCTCTCAGCTGGTTTTCTAAAACCTGTCCAGGGCTTTTTCCTTAAACTGCTGTTGTTAGTGGCACAAAAGAATATCTGTTTCTTCAAGAAGATTCTGCATTTTAAGTGTGCCAAAAATCTGAAGAACTAAAGAAGTCAGTAGTTGTGTTAAAACAGGAAATGGCATGGATGAAAAGCATAATAGCACTATACCAGCAATGCTATTCAGTATATCGGCTGCTTGTAAATTGGGGGGGGGGGCATTATGTAAATACACACTGGAATTTTTCATAGAAAATAATTGTAATTGCAATTTAAATTAATTTTGGGGATGGTAGAGGCCAGAAGATTAAGCTTAGAAGGGGCACACATTATTCGATATTACGGGTCTGAAGACTACACCGTAAGAGAAAGTAATGAACACAAATAATGAAATTGGACAATTAACAGACTGAACAGGTAACATTGACAAACGATAAATGCATTCATTATTTGACATTCAATGAGAACAGGCTGGACTGAAAACCCCTTCAAGATGTCAGTGTAAGAGGACACACAATACATAGAGGAAACAAAGATGTTAGAAGGAGGGTGGTAACTAAATATAATAGGAAGGACTGAAGTTACATAATCTAAGTGCAGACCACTTGGTCTTTGACTTGGTGTTCTTAAACGTAGGTAAACAAGACTATAGTCTTTGTGCTATAGCTTATGTAGGTATATAGTATGCATTCTTGAACTGACTGGGCACACCAGATATGTAGTAGACCCCTTGAGCAGAAGATAAACTGAAAACACCTGTGTTTTCCTTGTGTATTTATTAATTGTTTTACTCTGAATGTATATTTAGGCCAGATGCATAGCTTATAAATTAGTAAAAAAGGTAAAAACAAGATTGCAGGATTACAGGTGAAAAGAAAACATTGTACTAACAAATAGCAGACTGTATTAATAACAAACAGCTAAAAGTGACTGCGTAGGTGCAAAGCCTTTTAGAAATATTAATGTGGCAAAGTAATTTATGTAGTGTGATTTTGGGGCACAAGTAACTAACTAAAAATCAGTTTAATATGTATGGTTTTCAAATAAGAGTGTGTATGAAATTTTACAAGGCAAAATTCAGATTTTTTTATTTTATTATATTTTTTCATCATTTGTGAACCAGCTAAGTGGGCTGTTCATAGACTCTTTTCGGTCATGACCTGGATCAAAAGACGAAGGGAAAATATACTATATCCTCTATACTTCAAACACCTCTGTTCCTTATATTTCAGAAACATGTTTCTCCACAATTCCTCACACTAGCATCTCCTCTCCTTCTTACACACTTAACATTCTACCAATATCCATTGCCCTCACAATTCCAACAAAACTACTATACTGTATCCTCCAAGCACAATACTTCTGAACCTCCTCTCCCAATCATATCCTGTTTGTATCAGCACTCATATATCCTGCTATTCAAGTACAATTATAGAAACAGTCACTTATCTCAAACTGTGTTATATTTATAAAATCAAACAAAAAAGCCCATACCTGCACCATTATCACTCCATAACTTTAAAATGTAAGAGGTGACATCCATCCAAACACAGGCTAACTTCAACATACACTGCTCCTTTATCAGTACAACCTCACTCCCAGTCCCACCCCAGCCTTCATATGTCTCAGTCCTACCCCGGCCTTCTTATGTACCATACCAACTTTCAAAGTATTTATAACAAACACCCTGAAGTGCACATATGGATAGCACTACGTACTCCAACCATCTTAACTGACACAGAAACCTCAGCCATCTTAACTGACACAAAAACCTAGCTCTGCTAGGAAACACAAAGTACGAACTTGCCCCTTCAGGCTATAACATTATTTGATTGGACAGACCTATGAAAACCGCTGTCTTCTCACTATTTTCTACAAGGATACACTTGGTATTTCCTTTTTCCCCTCATCCTGTCATCTTTTTTAACTTGGAAATCCAGCTAACCATGCTAAAACTAAATACTCACAAGACAACTGCAATTATGGTATGTATACACTCCCAGGTAGCGATGCTAAAATACTGAAAGATATTCTCTGCTGCGCCTCTTCAAAGATTCCTCATGAAATTATAACATTGGATGATGTTACTATAGACTGGCAAATCATGCAATCTGTCAATCCAACTATTGGTACACATCTGTACATGTTCACCCAATCTATACTCATACCAACTAGATATAACAAAGCCACAGCCAGAGAATCAGCTCTCACTTGGACCCTAACATCCTCTCCAGATAAGACATCATCCCATGGGACTCTGTCAGATAGCCTAAGTGATCACTTACCAATATACACCATAAGGTACCAAAGCAACATTACAGCCTGGCAGGAAAAGATATTAATTTTCATGAAGACACTTTTATTAATACAGTACAGCCCTTAACTGTGAGTCACTAAAGTACTCTCTGAGTTCAGTAAAATCTTCCTGTGTGTTCTAAACACACTAGCCACCCCTCAGAATAAGAAGAATCAATGCTAACCCTGCTCTGTGGTTATCCTTAGGTACCGAACAACTCATGAAATAAAGAGACAAAGCACAAAAGGTCTGCACAAAATATAAAACAGCTCCTACTTTACTAACATACAGACAACTAAGAAACCTAACAAAACAACTTAGTACCAAAGATAAAAAACTACCACTCACCTAATCAATGCATACTGTCTAGTAATCCAAAACTGTTCTGGCCTCAATCAATAAATTGTTAAATCCAGGACAAGGTACATAGCCAACACCAAACACAGAAACAAAATGATACCATAGCCAACCAATTCAATATTCACTTTATACAGACAATTCAGTCATTAAAAAGCCAGGCAATTAATCAAGCTTTTGATGCCCCTACACAATTAAATAACCTCCTTCAGCATTTCTCCTTCCGACCATTTCCAACAGAAGCTATAAAAAAGTCTCAAAAAATTAAAGCCTACTACTATCACTGCCTCTGACAATCTACCAGGAGAATACCTCAAAATAGCAACTAAGGCTACTGCATATCCAGTCTCATTTCTGATAAATTGATACATATCTGAAAATAAAGTCCCCTAAAAAACATTCATTAATCCACTGCTCAAGGGTAGAATCAATATATATCTTTCAAATTATATGCCAATTGCCATTGTATCTCCCCTATCAAAAATATTAGAAAACATATTCATACACAACTTCTCAACTATTTAATAGATAAACAGCTTCTGTCTTCAGCTCAACAAAGCATCCATTGTCATCACAGCACAAATACTTTTGTTAATTCTGTCAACACCCATAGAAATGCCAGAAGCCTAGTCTCCACCACCTTCCAAAAATTATTAAAGCTTTTGATACTGTCTCCCACCAGAAACTCTTACATAAACTCTCATCCTTAGGACTCACCAACTCTTCACTGCAGTGGTTTCATAACCACATCTCAAGAAGAGCACAAGCAGTTAAATGGAAAAATGATTTATCGACTTTCTTGCTTGCAGCTACTAGCGTCTTACAAACATCTGTACTAGGCCCCATTCTTTTCAGCATATTCATCAATAATCTCTACACTGCTAGAAAAAAATGCAACTATAATTCAATGTATTAAGGACTCAACCATAATTTGCTCAGCTAAATCTCTCTAAACTCCAAAACCTTAATTTTTTTTTCTTATTGATTGAAACATGATTGAATAGTCCACAACTACTACTTAACCCTGAAAAAAGTGAATTACTGCTCTTTACCCTACAACACATCTTTACCAAAATAGCACTATTCATTATTGTCTCTGCCAAAAAGACCATGATAGAACAAGTAAACCACGCAAAATTACTGGGTGTCATTATACATGACCAGTTGAAATTTCATTTTCATGTCTCACACATTGTTAAAAAAATCAACATAAACTAGATACATTGCACAGACTATACCTTACTAGGTACCTTGTACAGAATATACCTTACCTCACTGACATAGCCAGAAAGTATATAACCTCTGCTTTTTTACAGCCATTTCTCCTCTATGCTCTCCTAAACTTCACTAACCTTCAAGTCTCACAACTGTTCAGTCATGAGGAATGTTATAATAAAATAGCCAAATTTGTAGAACACTATAACAATAGAACACATCACTGCCTGTCCCACAGAAATTTTAAAGTTAGAACTACTACATCACCTAACTCTTACTCAGTTGACTACAATACACAGACTTCTCTATAACTGAGAAAATTGCCTAACCCTTAGCAACTTAATTCACTACTCCCACAAAAAAATTTATGTTCTAGAGAAAAATCATTAATCATTATAATTAAATCATCTGATACTGCAAGTGACTATCTATATTTAAATAGTGCAGCTAAATTATGAAATTATGTAACCACATCCCACTATCACTGAAATCCACTCGGAATGCAAACTCATTTAAAACACAACTAAAACTTCACCTATTAAATTAATGGATCTGCTCCTGTATATCTTTAGGATAAATCCCAGTGTTATCTTCAGCTTGCAATATCAAAATATCCTTTCTCTTCATTCAGGATCCTAGTCCCCACAACTAGTTCACTGATACTTGAATAGTTTTACTAGCATCTTTCAACCATATACATAAAACAAAATATATATGGGTAGTTAAATGTAACCAATGAAACAGCATATTTCAAGAATAAAAGCAGAGTGGCAGTAGAAAACCCACAGACATAAGGAGCACATACAGACCTCTTATGAATCAATTACTAGAGCTCATGACTGAACCTGAGTATATAGCCTTCCCCCTCATTGTTGTTGACTTACAGGAAAAATTGTCCAAATGGAGAGATGATAAATCAGCAAGCAAAGGAGAGTAGTATTGCTAGAACTGAATCCATGCTCAAGTCTTGGTGGGTACCTTCATGAGGTGGGCCCTGTTTTTCATAAAATCTCACTAAGATGACACTGATATATAGACTGTATTTTATATAGCCTCCAATTAGCTCTGCACACATATATCAACTGTATCTTAGCTTACATCTTCTTTAGGAAACTGCAATCTATTTACTTCCTCATCAGTGGTTACATCAGCACTTTAACCCCTCCATCTTGTTAAAGACCCAGATTTTCAGCTGATTGAAATTAGATGCAGACTAAGGCAGTAAGTTAAACAAGAGTTTTCTTTTGTCCCAAACATTAGGGTGGCCACGGTGGTGCAGTGGTTAGCATTGTCACCTCACAGCAAGAGGTTGTCTGGTTCGATCCTCGACTGGGGTGCCTTCTGTGTGAAGTCTGCATGTCCTACCTGTGGTCGCATGGGTTTCCTCCGGGTGCTTCGGTTTCCTCCCACATCCCAAAGACATGCAATAGGTTGTGTGTGTGTGTGTGTGTGTGTGTGTGTGTGTGTGTGTGTGTGTGTGTGTATGTGTGTGTGTGCCTTCTGTGGAAGGTTGGGCGCCGGGCTGGCAACTCGACACTGTAAAACTCCACTGCCAATCATGAGCCGACAGGTGATCCGCTGTGGTGACCCTTAACCGGGAAAAGCCGAAAGAAGAAGAAGATTTTATATAGCATACATCCTGGGCAGAAGTAGGTTAAAAAATAAAAAAGATAGCTGGGTGCACAAGACCCAGGATAAAAAAAAGTGCCCAGTCCTGGCAGATGCACTGGTGCCAGGACTGGAAAAAATTACAGCGTAGAACCTTCAGGACACAGAAACATGGAAACATTCCTACAATGGAGCTAGGCCAGGCTCAGGGAGAGGATGCCCCCCCCCCCCCCCGTTATAGGAGGAAGTAGCAGCCACATTAAAATCAATGCAAGAAATAGACTGCAGAAGGTCAATAAAACACAAAAAGTTAGAAGATTGATAAAACAAATGAACATGGTAATTAGGACTGTCCATAGACATTCATGGAAAATAACAGAAGTAGATAGGATATATTACTGTGGACCTAAATTAATCCCATATAAAGTCTTACCACAAAAACACAGGGCAGTAAGGGAAAGGAAGGGGAGAATCGAATGATATTGTGGAAATTCTGAATAGAGAAAACTATTAATTAAGCAATGAAGCATCACTATTAGAATAATACAAAAGACAGAACAGATCAACAAAAATACTCAAAGACAGATGTGATAAAAGCAGCATGCATTATTACAACAGATCAGGATCTACTGTGCACTATTGCAAATAATAAACTAAAAATATTACCATGGGTAGAAACACTTAGAAGATATGCAAATAAATATAAAGGAAAAGTACAAAATAAGCAGTTTACTGATGACCCAAAAAAGTTTTATAGAGAATTGGGGAAATAAGGCAAAATGAATTGAAACACCACCAAAAAAAGAACAAATAGATACATTTTGGAGAAATATCTATGAAGATCCTGTGGAACCTAACAAACATGCTAAATGGATAGAAGAAATAAAAGGTTCAGGATGTGAAATGGGATGAAGTAATGGCCAGAGAGTTTGAAACAAAGTTAAGAAAAGCTCCTAAATGGAAAATCCCAGGCCCAGATGTTATACCTAACTTCTGGCTAAACGTATTAACTTCTTTACATGAAGATTTAGCCAAGCAAGAGCTGTTTATATGCACACCTCAAGCAGACACCAACCTGACTAACAACAAGAAAAACAATGCTCATACTTAGGAGTGAACCTGCAAGCTACCCTAAAAATTATACACCAATAACTTGCCTTTCAATGACGTATAAACTATAGATGGGAATTGATGCCGACAAGGTTTATAGTCATTTAGAAGAAAACTCAATCATGGCAATAGAACAAAAGGGTGATAAAAGAAAGTCATATGGAACAAAGGATCATTTGTTGTTAAATAAAGTCATAGTGGAGAACTGTAAAAAGGGGAAGAATGTAAGTATGGCATAGACAGATTACAAAAAGCATTTGACAGTATGCCACACTCATGGATAAAAGAGTGCTTAAAAATGTATACGACACACCCTACACTGACAAACTACATCACAGTGACCATGAAACAGTGACAAACAACTATGCACTTAAGCCATGATAAAGGGCAAGTTATTATTCCAGAGATCAAAATCCAAAGGGGAATATTCCAGGGTGACTGTCTGTCACCACTGCTCTTTTGTCTTGCCCTTAACCCCTTTAAACTTTCTACTTAACAGACTAGGCCATGGCTACAATTTGATTCCCAGAAAACAACAAAGTATAAAGACTTCTCATCTCCTCTTTGTCGATGATTTAAAACTATACAGTTCATCAGATGAGGAAATGAAAGCACAACTGCAAGTGGTCAAAACTTTCAGATGATATAAGAATGTCATTTGGTCTTGATAATAAATGTGCAAAAGTAACCTTTAAAGCAGGAAAACTGCTGCACCAAAAAAATCAGCTTGTGACAGGAATGTGATATAAAAGAACTTGAGCAAGAAGGAGTGTATAAATACTTGGGAGTTGATGAAGTATCAACAATAAAACATGAACAGGTGCAAATTTAGTAAGGAATATTTTAGAAGACTCAAATTAATACTGAGAACAGCATTGATACCTATGAATAAAATCCAAGCTATAAACCAATTTGCTCTTCCTTGTCCTAACTTACAGTTTTGGAGTGATTGACTAGCTCCAAAAGGTATTGGATAGGTTAGACAGGAAAACAAGAAGGATGCTTCATGCTCATCAAATGATTTATGAAAATCAGTGCCTACCAAGGCAATATATTCCTCGTTCTGAAAGAGGTATGGGCTTCCTTGAAATTTATTACATGTATAGATCTGCAATTGTGGGACTGCATACATATTTGCTGACCTCACAAGACCTAAACATAGTGAAAGTTTTGCAACAAGAGGAGAATAAATCTAAGATGACTTCCATGCTTAGTTTAGCAGAAGCATATCAGCATCAAGCGGGAATGGAAATCAAACCAGAAATAGGTAAACATCAGACAGCAAAACAATATGCCAAAAAACAAAAGAAACAATATAAGGTGAAGGATCAGATGAGAAGGCAAGACATGGAAAATACATAACTATAGTTGCAAGTATAGAAAACTCTTGGAACAACCTCATGTTGATTAGGATCGAACTTGGGAATGGTTAAGGAGGGGTGAATTTAAAGCAAAAGATGACAGGTTGATATGGGCGGCCCAAGATAGTGGACTATGGACATGTTAGTTTACAAAGTCCATTGAACATGTGGGAGAAACAGACAAGTGTAAGTTTTGTAAAAAGAATTGGAAACAGTCACACACTTGTTGCTGGTTGTGACATACTAATGACAGGACTCTATACTGAAAGGCATAATAATGTGGCATGACTGTTGCACTGGGGATTCTGTACACATTATAATATTGAGGTAGCTGAAAAACACTGGAGATATAAACCACAAAGGATTATAGAAAATGATGAAGTTTATATCACATGGGATCACCCATTACCAACAGTTCAATAAAATATATGCGAGAAAAACAGATATAGTAGTCCGTGAAAAGAAGACAAAAGTAGCATTGATCATTGAAATTGCTGTACCCAGTGACTAGTGTTTTACATATAGAGAGAGACACAAAGTCATAAAATACCATGATTTACAGGCAGAAATGAGGGAAATGTGGAAGAAGGATATCCCGTCAGTTCCAATAGTAGTAGGAGCAACAGGTCTTATAAAAAAGAATTTAGAGTCGTACTCAGATATGTTACTGATACATGTAACTCCATATGAATTGCATAAGGAGTCAATACTGGGCACATTGTGGGTGTTATGAAGAGTACTTCTGGCTGAAAGTAAAGATTCAAACTGTACTAATTTCCTGAACTTTAATCATACTTTGGGTTAGAATGGGGTCCCTTCCTGTCATGGTATTAGAAACCCAAAAGACTTGGAGAAATTAAAAAAAAAAAGGTCTGCCCTGCAGATAATGTATAACAAACTATACAATAACAAGCCATCGTTATTAAAAAACAAGCATGCTGAATGGACATCCCAACCAGTGTGCCCTTAGTAAATCGAGCATATACCAATAGAAATTGGTTTCACAGAACATACCTGATTTTTCTCATATTTTGACATCCTGTTAGCATATGCCAATAGAAAAATGTCCGGCCACTGTTGAATGGCCAGACTTCTCTGTTGGCATATGCTTACAGGATGTCAAAACACGAGAAATTTCAGGTAAATTCTGTGATACTAAATAATAAGAAACATACCTTTTTTCCCTTGTATTTAGGCACTGTCCCTCATAAAATCTTATCCAACAAAAACAAACAAAAAAAAAACAGCAACTGAGATTCTCTCTTCTTTGGTGCTTCTCCTCATGATCACACCACAGCAAGCATGGTTAAATCCTAATATATCCTCAACCAGTCATGGATTATTTCTTAAATACATTGCTTTGTAACTGTTACTCCTCATAAGGAACACCACCATCAGGTCTCAGCAAAAGTCAAATGGCTTCCTATTCAACATAGATCAGTATTGTTCATTGCCTCTCTTCTTTATAAAGTTTGAATTACACCATTTTCTCTTTTTATAGGCAGAGTATTACATCCAGCATTCTCAATACAACCTTAAGTCATTCCCTCTAGAAGTCTTATCTTTTCAATCTCAGCACAACAAACTCACCTGCACTGGCCATAGTTTTTCAGAGCTAACCCCCAAACTTTGGGAATCTCTGGCAGCTTCTCTGCAAAGGAATGAAGTCCCTGTTTTTGAGACAAACTAAAAAAAACACATTGCTTAAAACTGTCAGATGCAAATGCTTTCAGGATAATGTATTCACATTAGTGCCCTGGCTACTTCAACATCATCTGCTCCAAAAATTCAACATACCAGAAGTAATCACATTGATGTACAACTCAGATATCTAGCAATCCTAACCCTCACTCCCAAAAATGCAACCTAAATACCAACATGAGTCCTTATGTCACTTCAGTTGTATAGTACCTAATTAACTCAGTCGCATGTAGGCTATTGTAGTATTATAGTATAAGTCTGCAAACAAACCCTATTCTATCTACATGATGTTGCAGTTATTTTGTGAATGGACAAACTGGATATTTACAGTGTTTTTGCAATTGTACTTAGCTTATGCATTTCATTTCTTTTACAGTATTTTTTTTGGAACAACAATTGTATATTATAATCAAAAGCTTCTTGGACCTAGACGCTATACCTTTGTTTATAAATTGCATAACATAGATTGATTTCCTAGCTATCATAGACACATGATGGTCGAAAGCTAGATATCTGTTTATGTGTGTCCCCATGTCCCTGACTACTAGGTTGAGTCTTAGGGGTGTGTTTAAAAACATGGCAGTAACCAAGGGTGGCTGATGTCCTGAAGGATACTATTATGCTTTTCTTGGCACTTAGTTTTTGCCCTTGACTCTGAAACCAGTTATTTGATTGTCAGCCCTTCTTGAAAAACATTAGTGTTAGTGGAGGATTCGAAGACTGCTCCTAATTTGCAATCATCTACAAATTTGGTCAGCAAGAGGGTTTTGACACTGGCTTTGACTTCAGAAATGTAGATGCCAAAAAGTAGCAGTCCCAGGACCAATCCATGAGGGACTCTACTGGTGACTGTCCTCATTGTAGAAGTAGACTCCCCAGTTCTAACTTCTTGGGTCCTGTGTATGAGCCAGCAAGCTATCCACTGGGTGATGTAAAGGTGTATGCCTGACCTCCTGAGTTTGTCAACAATGCCTGAGTAGGGTATTATGTCAAATGCCTTTGCCAAGGCAGTGTAAATCATTTTGCTGACATCTATTGCTTAGATGAGTTTCACAAGGAAGTTCAACATATTGAGTAGGTATAACCTGCCCTTAATGAAACCAAACTGGTCTAGGTTAAGTGTCTGGAGGTTTCCTATGTCATCATTCATCATTTCCATGTCTGTGCATATGAGACTAGTGAAACTTATGGATCTGTAATTTCAAGGGTCTGTATACAGTATGTCCTGTCATTCCAGGCAGGGCTAGCCACACGGCAGTGTAAACCTTGACTAGAGATGATTGTCATTGTGGGAGTGACACTCTGACCTCATGTGAAAAATGGGAAAACGGGTTGAGGATGGATGAATGGATGGATATGTCCTGTCTTTGTGCAGAGGGATGATCATAGCCATTCTCCATTCATGAGGCATGAAGCTTGTTTGAAGGCTATGATTAAATAGTGATTCCAGACGGCCTGATATGTCATGTTTCATGCTATTTAGAAAGCAGACTGGGATATTATCTGGGCCCACCAATGCAGTGCTCTTGGCCTTCGAGAGAACGCTGATAATCTCTTTCCTAGTGATAATTGGGGGAGTTATATTTGATGGTACTTCCTCAGGCGAGGGTGGGGAAGGGGGAGATGGTAAAGTTAGAGCTGAATTTGTTTGCCAGGAGGTTTCCTATATCTTCTGGCTCAGTGTAGGTGGCTCCATTAACAATGAGCTCTGCATACAACTGTGTTGCCTTTGAGGTTATGGACATAGCTAAAGAATGCCTTGTGGTTGTCCTTGCCCTGGGATTCCAGATTTACCTAAAATTTGGCTATAGTAGATTTTATTTGTCCTCTTTATTGTTTGTTTAGTTTGATGAGAGCACTTTTATCTTACTGGGCACTACACCTCTTATTTTTTGCCATAATTTTCTTCATTCAGTTACACAATCTACTGATGTTGTGATCCCACCATGATGGCTTGTATTTTGAGTTAGTTTTGTACTTATAACTGGTGGGTACACCTGCCTTTATACAGCCATTGATATGCTTGTATAGCGTATCACTGAACAGTTCTGCTAAGTCAGCAGTGTTCTTGGGTTTTAGGTGGCTTTGAAATTTTGCCAGGTTATCATTTCATAGTAGGAAGTTAGCCTTTGAGTAGTTCCTGAATGTTCCAGGGTTAGCTGGGGTTACTGAATTTATTTTTACTTCAAAGGAGACCATGCTGTGGTCTGACTTTACTAGACAGGACATTACACTAGGAGCTGTGCAGTGCTTTCTCATATTATTGATGACAATCCTGTATGTTTGCACTGCTGGTCAACATACTGGCAATCTGGTCCAGGCAGTTTGAGTTTACCGAGTCAGGAATGTCTGTGTCTGCATGTTTGGTATTTTATATGAGTCCCAGTTAAAAGGGGGGTAATTAAAGTCATCCATGAAGATGGTATTGGGTTGGATGGTGACTGCTTCCAGTAAGATTAAATACATATTATGGGTTTCATGGGTCATAGAGCGTGACCTATAGCTAACAAGGAAGTGGTATGGGATTTTACTTGTGGTGATTTGAATGAGGACTACAGAAAAGATATGTGGTCGAGCCAGGTATGGAAATAAGATACATAAGGAAAGCTGGTGGTGGAATGCAGAAGTCCAGGAAGTCATCAAAAGAAAGAAGGGGTGCAGGAAGAAGGAGATAGAAAAGACTGACCAAACTAGGAAGGACTACTGGTTGTCTAACAAAGAAGCTGAGAAAGAAGTTGCAATAGCAAAGAATAGAGCATCTGAGGCACTTTACCAACTTCTGGAAAGTGGCTCAGTAAGTGGCACAAAGAAACTACATCAAGTTGTAAGGCAAGACAGAAAGATAAAGAAGATAGTCAGACACTGTTCATAAGGGATGCCAGCAACAACCCCATCACCAGTCCACAGGACATCAAAGGCAGACGGAAGGAGTATTTCAAGCAGCTTCTGAATGAAGAAAAACCCCGCAGAAGCTGTACTGCCCCAGAATCAGCTTAGAATGAGAGAAGAAGAGCCCACCCTAGAAGAAGTAAGAACAGCACTAAGAAAATGAAGTCAGGGAAAGCAGCAGGCGGCTCAGATGAGGTTTACAGCAGATCTGATAACGATGCTGGGTGAGATAGGGGAGAAATGGTTCCTGAGGGTACTCATAGCAGTGTGGAGAGAAAGGCGTATTCCAGATGACTGGAAAATAAGCATACTCATGCAAGTGTATAAGAACAAAGTGGGCATCCACAACTGTAGGCAGTACAGAGGCATCAAACTTCTATCACATTGCAGGAATGTCCTGGATACAATTGATAATTGGATACGCAGAGTAGTACAATGTAAGATGGGAAATGAACAGTTTGGATTCAGATCAGGATGTAGTACAACTGACCTGATATTTACAGTGAGACAGATACTTGAGAAGAAGTTAGAGATGAGGAGAGAGTCCAACTGGGCTTTCCTAGACTTGGAGAAAGCATATGACAAGGTCCCAAGAAAGCTGATCTGGGAAGTACTGTGGTGGTTTAAGTCCAAGAAACATTGGTAGAATTAGTGCAGACTCACTCAAGTACGAACAGTGTTCAGCCTCACAGAGGGGCTCCCAGTGGGAGTGGGTGTACAGCAGGGTTCAGCTCTGAGCCCACTACTGTTCATACTGGTGATGGACTACATTAGCACACAGGTCAGAGGGGACAGATCAACAAAGTTTCTGTATGCAGACGATGTGGCATTACAGGCAGACTCTGAACAAGAACTTCAGCAAAGTATAGGAGAATGGAATGCAAAACTCAAGGCACATGGGATGAAAGTAAGCAGAGATAAGATGGTGGTAATGGCAGCAAATTGGGAAAATCAAATGAAGCTGAAAATATAGGTAGAAGGAAAGATAGTGGAACAGGTAAACAGCTTCAAGTATCTGGGAGGGGTGGTTGAGGAGAAAAGTCTGAATGAAGAGGTCAAAGCTAGAATCAGAGGGGCTGCAGCCAAATGGCATAGCGTGTCAGGTGTAGTCTATGACAGAAGAATGCCAAAGAAGTTGAAAAGTAAGGTGTACAAGACAGTGGTGTGACCAGTACTACCGTATGGTACAGAAACCTGGGCAGTAAAGGTAGGACAATTGAAGAAGCTAGAGGTGATGGAAATGAAGTGCCTGAGAAGGGTGGTAGGATACACACTGTGGGCCAGACGAAGAAATGAGGACATAAGAGCAGATGTCAAAGTAGCTCCAATTGCAGAAAAGATCAAAGAGAACAGATTATGGTGGTCTGGACACATGCAGAAATGTAGAAGACAATCTGGTGAGGAAGATTCGAGACAGGCAGGAAGAATGCAAGAGGAAGCGAGGATGTCCAGCAAAGAGGTGGCTGGATTTTGGTTAAGAAGATTTGCGACAGTCAGGCATGAGTGTTGAAGAAGGCAGGAATGCGGCACTGAATCAAGAAAGTTGGCGACAGTTAACATGATACCCCAACCCCATGTAGGAAAAATGGGAAAAAGGGGGCTATTGATGTTGATGACAATGATGATTTGAATGTGGAGAATCAGAAGTGCATTGTCTTGTTTGACCAGCCTGGATGTATATTTATTTTTTATGTAAATCGAGACACCTAAGCTTTTAGTCTCTGTCTGTATGGTAGCTGAATGTGTGGAAGGCATTATATATAGCCTTGCACTGCCAGTGTGCTTTACAAGGCTTTAAACCCATGTCTCAGTGACTACACAGATGTCAGCATTGTCTGGTAAGGAGAGCTTGTAGGGTGTGGAGTTTCTTGTTTAGAGTACTAGTACCGAGCAGTAACACATCTAGATTTTCTTAGTTTTGATTTGATATGTTGGGAAGATTGGCAGTTTGGCCTTACCTAAAAAAGCACTATGGGGGAGGACTACATTTTAGCTAATATTTGAAAGCCTTTAGGGGTTAGGTGCAGACCATCCCAGCTAAAACAGCATGCTCTGTTGACCATCTCCCTCCAAGCTGACAAATACTGCACCCCCTTAGAATGACACTAGAAAATAAATAAATTATGAAAGTCAGACATCTTCTGTTCATATTGTAACATCATCCTTAGAGAAGGTGAAAAGCTACTCATTGCTAGGCTCATGCCAGCCTGGAAACATATTCTGTGAGCTTCATGATGTCTCTCTTCATACAGTCTAGGGAGGTACATCTCAGGTCATTTATTCCTACATAGACTATGACTGAGTCATACTGTTTCTTGTGGCCCAATGACCTGAATGCATACATAACTTGTCTGGCTCATACTGTGTGTAATGGATGCAGCATGTACACTGCTGACAACTTAATTGACATTACAAGTGATTCTATGGCAACACTTTCCCTCCAGTGACATTTTGTAAATACACCTCTCACATAATATCAGTTTATTTGAGAATAGCTGGTTGTCAATGAACATAAGACAATTTCTACATTGCCTCAGGATGTCCATATCTACCTAGCTGGCAACAGAGTTAGTGGGAACATTCATATCCATTGCAACAAGCCCTTTTTTATTGATTTGATGGTTACTGTGAGAATATAGAGTTAAAGCAGGAGTATCTAGTTTGCATTTCTGGGGGGCAGTGCTTGTCGCTGAACAAACTAGTTGCACTGTTTGTAATTAGGTATTTGCGAAATTTCAAGGGTACTTTTACAGGGAAAATATCAACTTAAGGGATCTGCGTCTCTACAAAGCACTGCCAAACTCTTGAGGAAAACTGCTGTAGTAGACCCTGAAGATTTATAGATGAAGTAATTGGGGAAATACTATGAATTTAGGTTAGACAGCAGCTAATCAAGCAGCACTTATTAAAAAGAAAGAATTAGCTTTGCCAAGAATGATGGATAGTCAGGATTCAGTTAACTAACTACTAATTGGCTACTAATAGTAGTGGTGATCCAAGATGGGGAGCAATCCATAGGCTCTTTGATGATCAGCAGTCTCGGCCCAGATGATGCAGGGGTCTATAGGCTTTTGTTGCCTTTTCCTTACAGCTGCCTTGAAAAGCAGCTAGACCAGTCAGGTAGATGCCACAAAGACACTCATTGTCCAGTCAGATACAATCAGGAATCAATGATCATCTGGTCCTTCCCTCCCCAAGAGCAAAAGAGTAGCAGAAATTCCAAGCTGGCACCTATGAAGCAGTTACCAAGCTTTCTGATTATCAGAAGTCTCCAGGAATTTATTTATTTATTTATTTATTTGACATTTGTTTACTGCAAAAGTCCGACTGGGCGGGTGCCCATTTTCAGTGGAGGCCCAGGGAGAAAAGCTCCAAAGAAAAAAATGTAGCAAAGTTACATTATTTAAATAGTTTACATTAACTTATTATATAACAATATTGGAGATATTGTAAAGACCAAGGAATAAACATTAATGGATAAAACAAGCATTTACATACATCAGTTAGAACAAATTTGTTAAGAGTTGAATATGTTAAGTTGCTATGATACAGGTAGACATTATATTTATATGATACAAGTAAAAATATTCTACTATTTAGTTAAATGAGTATAGTTATAGTGGAGAGCTTATTTTGTAGAGCTTGTAGAACAGGATTGCGAGAGGAGAGGAAGGAATTACATAGGAGGGAAAATGTGTGGTGAGATCCAAGTGTCAAGAGTATAGTTTGGGGTAAGAATGGGGAAGAAGCACTAAGAGAAACAAAGGTTAGGGAAATGTGAGAAGGTAGAAAGAAGAAAGATTTGTATTACTGTAGGGGAATATGGACTGAAAGGATATAAGCTTTATAGAGGGGAGAGAGGAGATTAGGGTAGTAAAGAGTATTGCAGGGTTCTATTTGATGTTCAGAGAGGGTAGTAAAATAATGGTGTGAGAGGCTGATGTACAGGAAGGATGGCATTTAGCCAGGCGTAGAGCATGAGCAAAGCCAGGTGCTGATCAGGTGAGTCTTAAGTAGTTTTTGAACTGTGTGGGGTTAGCTGCAGTTAAGATGGGTTGAGGGATAGTGTTCCAAATTCTGGAGACATAGTTGGAGTAGAGAGTATCCTCGACACTGTTGTTGGATTTTGTGAGATGTAGTAGAGATTTGTTTGAGGAACGAAGGACCCACTTGTTAGAATGGGATTGAAGTAGGTTTTGCAGTGCAGGGCACTCATCTGGTTGGTATATCAAACTGTGGGCAGTTGCAAGCTCGGTATAGGTTAAATAGTGGGGTAGTTCTAACCAGTTGAGTTGTTACAGAGCAGTGCAATGGTGGGACCCGTGTGGGGAATTTCTTGGAAATTGGGCTTTTTTGTTGTAACAAGCTTCTAGTTTTGCCAAATCTGTTTTGTTTAGGTTGGTAAAAATTGGAGCGGCATAAAGCAGAGTAGAAAGCAGGTGGGTTCTGGCAATAGATTGTCTAGTAGTGTTAGTGAGGAATGTTTTGATTCTAAATAAGAGTTCCGAGTTTTATGCGTGTCTTTTTAATGATCTGAGACAGATGTTTACTGAATTTCATATTATAGTCAATTAGAACTCCGAGCAGTTTTGTTTGAGATATAGTAGCTGTTATGGTATTATCGGTGGAATAGATAAGAAGGATAAGAAATCAAAGGATTTGTTGTGTCCAAAGAGCATTATTTTAGTTTTGTTAGGATTGAGAATCAGTTGTGAGTTAGAGAGCCAGGATTCTACAGCTGAGAAAGACTGTTGAGTTATTTCTTCAAGCTTTGGAAGGAAGAGAGCAGCTCAGATGAATGTAGAATAATCAGTGTACTGTATGACAGAGGCAAGGCAGGTGGCAGTGTGAAGTTTGTTGGTAAAAGTACTGAAGAACAGAGGACCTAAGACAGAGCCCTAGGGAACTCCCATGGTGACTGGCAGTAGAGTGGAGAAACCTTGGTGCCATTTGACAGCTTGGTGTCAGCCAGATAGGTAGTTATGGAACCATGCAAGAGATGAGTGGCTGAGTTTTAGGGATGAGAGTTCAGTGAGGAGTTTCTGATGGGAGACAGTGCTGAATACTTTGGACAGGTCCAAGAAGATGGAAGATACGAATTTGCCTTCATTTCTGTGTTGGTTGATTGTATTTGTGAAACTTAGAAGTGGACGTGTGGTACTATGATTGGGCCGGAAACTGTGTTGGTATTTTTAGGAGATAATTAGATAAGAGGCAGTTTACGAGTTGGCTGTGAATACATTTTTCTAGTATTTTGGCTAGGGGAGATAGAATTGATATTGGTATGTAGTTAGAGAGTTCAGTAAAGGTCCCTCCTTTGTACAGTGGGATGTTGTAGGATATTTTCCAAATTATTGGAATGTAGTGCCCTGTGATAGAGTGATTAATTAGAATGGAGATAGGATAGGAGATAGCATCAGCTGCTAGCTTATGGTATTCTTTAGGTAAGTTGTCCACTGCTAGGGTTGTAGGTTTAAGTTTGTTGAGCAATTTTTTATGGTATTGATTTGGATGGGTTTCAAGGAGAAGGTATCAGTAAGCTCTTTGGATCTTGTTGGTATAGTTAGGGGAGCATTGCTGTTGGTCTTAGTGAGTGATAGTATAGAATTAGTAATGTATGTTTTAAATTGTGTAGCTGTACTATCTGTATTTCTTGTAGTTGTTGGTGTTGGAGCTGAAGACTGGCAAGGTTGGAGAAGTTTATTATAGTGGACCAGAATTTCTTTGGGTTGTTTTGGTGTTTTTTTGGATGTCACTATAATAGTTTTTTTTTGTCATTTTTGATCTGTTTTTTTACTTTGTTTTTCAGATACTGGTAGCATTCTAGGTTGACTTGTTTTTTGTTGGTTTGCCATTGTGCTAGACTTTATCTCTAAGTTTATGTAATTATTTGCTATCTATTATTATCCAAGGAGCATAATTCGATTTTACTGTTATGGTTCTGCATGGAGCTAGCCTATTTAATATGTTTAGGAAAGTGTTATTGAGGTAATCTATAGCAGTATCTAGGAGAAATGATTTTAGTGGGGGTCTAGTTACAGTGTTGGAAGATGGATAAAAATGTTTGAGTATTAAAGTTTTTTTTGTTATGGATGTGTCAATAGATAATATTTTTTGGGAGGGTAAAGACATTTTCTGGGCAGGTAAGTTAAGTAGGGAGGTGGTCAATGATGCTGTCAGGGAGGCAGGCTGAGAGATAAGCAATTGATGGTTTGTTGGTTAAGATCCAGTCAAGAATCGATTGTTTTTTGGTGATTTTTGTCGACTGTTGTTGGCGATAGAATTACTTGGGTGAAACCGTGCAGGTTAATGAAGTTAGTGGGGTTATCTGAGGTGCAGATAAACCAGTTGGTGTTAAAATCACCCACTACGATGGTTTCCCGAGGAAAAATTCAGGACAACAAGTGGAGAATTTCCTCAATTATAGAGGGGTTGTTCCTGGGAGGAATGTACATTCCTATAATGGTCAGGTATTTATTGGGATTTATTTTGACTTTATTGGTCTGATGAAGCACATTGCCGTCTTTATTTGTTAAACCAGTTTTTATTTTATTAAAATAGTTTTATTCAGTTTGCTGTCTGCACTTTGCTTCTGGTGCGACTTATTTTTTATGTATTTATTTCGAGTTTGCTAAATAATCGCTCAACATTGTTAAATTCTCAGGGAATTGGTTCTAAACTTTCTAATTTGAGGCTATTTTTATAAATAATGGCTATTCCACCTCTGTGCTTGTTTATTCTGTCAAGCCTGTGAATGTTGTAACCTTGGGGTAGAAGTTTATTGCTGTTTATTTCTGGTTTCAATCAGGTTTCTGTTAGTACTGCTATGTCAGGGGAGTAGTGCGACAGACAAGCATGTAGGCTCCTGAGAATCATGTTGAGGAGTAATAGATCAGATCCTTTAGGGGACGAATTAATTACATTGTGGGATTGCAATGTAGGAGGGATTTGAGTTTCGTGTAGCTTGATTTTAGGGCTAGGATTTGGGTGACTCTCACCACTGAGTTTGTGATGTGATATTGAGAATGGGAATGAGTTTGAAAGTTTTACTATTAGCTTAATATACTTCTGAAATAATTGGGATGTAGAATATTGAAGTGCATATCTATATGCAAAATATTCTGTATTGGTAGTGTTCTACAGTGTGGTGCTATATCAATGTTTGTGGGCTTTGTGTGGCATACAAGGGGTAATGAAGTGGTAGGTTAGGAGAAAGTGGTGGCTAGCTGACTGTGATAGGATGTTAAGTGAGTGACCAAAAAGATGAATATTAGGGGGATTACATGCAAGAGTAACATTTTGGAGCTTGGGATGATGGAAATGATTTTATTAATATAGAAGGGGAGAATGAGCTAGAGTTGAGTTAATGTCCCTGTGCTCCTTCTCCAACCAGGAACAAAATAGAAGCATTAATCCCAAGATGACTACTGAGAAGTGGAATATGGGCTCTCCAATTATTTGTTGTCTTAGACCAGATGTTGCACATTTTAATGGTAAGACAGAAAAATTGTTTAATATCCTAAGAGATGCAGTGTGCACTAAGTATCTGAAGCTTTAAGAGTATAAAGGGAGGGCTTTCCCAACTGATCTCTCAGTATCCAGTGGAATAAAGATGAGATGAGTCTGGGAGGAGTGTCCAAAGACAAATTTATAGTAGGGATGGGCAGCTGAAAAGCCACCAAGTTTAAAAGCACAATAGGGATTGGTTAGGTGGGTGGAAAAAAATCAAATGCTGTTGGATAACAGCAGAGTCACATATCACTTCATTTAAATAATACTGCAGTTAAATCCATGCAGTCCCATAAGAAATTGTATTTCAGAGCTCCTCTCACTAATTAGCTAGGTTGGATTTGTTTTCGAACAGTGAATGAAAAGGGAATTATTTTCTAACTGACCTACCTAAGAACCTTTAAAACTCCAAGAAGAAAAAAATGTTGAGGTAAAACAAAATTCAAGTGTTTTTGTCTTTTGATATTAGTCTTGGGATTATGATTTTTTCAAGATTATGGGCTTTAACATTGTGGTAGCAAAACATATATATATATATATATATATATATATATATATATATATATAGACAGATACATGCATACACAGATATGCAAATATGGGTTGACTGTAGTCAAAAGACCCAAATGTTGATGTTCAAAATGTCGACCAGAAAACGTCCACATCATATGCATCGACATGCTACCATGAATGTGCTGAACAATAACCTTGGCACATGCAAAAAGTACATTTTAAAAAAAAAGTAAAACATGATTTTTTGCAGGTGGGGCCCTGTGTGGGGGCTGTGCCTTCACAACCCTTGCTAATTATACATAGTAACTCCAAGATCGCACAATATACAGGGGAAGAGCATATTTCCCAACCCCGAGAACTGTGTGATGGCACACACCTGTCAACATTCAGCTTATATATATATATATATATATATATATATATATATATATATATATATATATATATATATATATATATATGCATTATTCATACATTATTCCAAAACAGTATTATTTCTGCAGGTAGGCAATCCATCTGCACTTCTATTCCCTGTCATGTGTGGTCTGTACTACACCTCTGGTACTTAATTACTAACATCAAGGTACAAATAATAAAGGGAAGAATACCTAGTTCTACAATGAGACCATGAGTTTACTGTACGTCGATAGAATAACTGTGGATGTTCGTTTATAGTATAAGTGGCTGTTAAATAAACAGTTCTTTATTTTGTATGTTATATTTATTATTTTCAAATGTTGATATCATCTGTCAAATTATTTCTCTTTTTTGAGCTTTTGTGCATTATGGATGTGTCTGAGGTTTTGTGATTCAAGTTTTCCTGACAGCATGACACAAGCCCAGAGCATTTCAAATGGTGTGAAAGCAAAACTAAGCAAGTTTCATGCATTCTTGGGTATGAATTAGTATGAAAGTATTTCAAGTACTTTGAGCTTTCATGATAAAAAGGATAATTGATGTTTCAAAATGAAGTAAATACAAACTGGGTGGGAAAAAAACAAATGCAATTTCACATAACTAATTAATACAGTGGTGTTAATGTATTTTTAAATAAGTAGTGGCTGCTTCAATAAAAAATAGGGGTGATGAGTGCATTATGATAGTATGTTTAAAGATGGGAAACTATTCACAAAAAAGTCTTTGAACAGTGGTCTGAGTGGGGCATGAACACTGAAAAGTAAATTTACTGAATATGAACATGGATTTAACATCATTTGCATGTGGAACATATTCAATGGATTCTGCTACTGGTACTTGAAAAGATTGGACCCCTTATACTGAAAGACTGAGATACTCTGTTTAGTCAGTAACATTCCAGAGGAAAAAAAAGATGCTACCGCTCTTAATAATGTTATGGGTGCCGGAATGTACAAATTATTGATTAGTTTAAAAGATCCAAGTAAATATCTTAAATGTTGTTTAAAGAACTTCTAGGAATTTTACAGAAGCATTTCGGTTTGAACCCCTTGATAAGTGCAGAGCATTTTAAATTCCACAGGAAAAATCAATTGAAACCAAAAAGTAGTTTACAATATATAGTAACGCTACATAGATTACCTGAGAATTGCAGGTCTGAGAAATGTTTTACAGATGAACTGTGGGACAGATCTGGCATATGCAATAAACCATGCAAGTGAAAATGCTTTATAGGAATGATTTCATGTTTGAAAAAGCATGTAATACAAAATATGGATGGAATATCAGACAGCAACAACAACAACAAAGAACTCTAACAAGAAGTGATTGAGCTTTCTGTTGACAGACTACTTATTCATTGATGAAACAAACATGTTTTAGACATGACAGAATGATGCACAAAGTTACATGTTGGCTGATAGTCTTCTTCAATTTCTGCAAGAGTCTCGAATTTCAGTATTTTTCTGAAAATGTACCTTGAATAGTTTGGAAGTTGCTTTTGGTGGGTGAAAGAATGGCACAGTCATTTTTGTGCAGGAGTTAAACGACTGATGCCATGAAAACTTTGATGCTTGAACCCAAGAGGTGTAGGATTAAGGGATACTCCATCCATATTCCTGAATCTCTCAGACCAATCCCCATTAGCAGTAAAGAACATGCAGTGAAGGTGCTCTCCAAGACTAAAAATACTTCCTTCATGGGACCTGATAATATACCTGTTTTTTTACTCAGCAGTACTAAACAAGCCCTGGCAAAGTCACTCCCTAAACTGTTTGCCCTGAGCTTAGCAGGGGCAGAACAGTAGTGATATTACTCCATAAGGCTGCCCCCTATACATCCTGCGAGTTATAAGCCTGTCAGCCTGCTGAGTCTTATTTTCAAAGCCATTGAACATACTATAATTGACCTGTTAACTATGATATTAAAAATTACAGCAGGCTAGACCCACATCCGTTTGTTAAGGGTAGATTCTGTCTAATCAATTGGGTTAACTTTTCGAAAGAGTAACACAGGCTGTTGATGGTGGCCATTCTCCAATGTTAATAATTTTCAAACTCTAAGCTTCTAAGCAGACTTTGTACGAGTTTGCCCCAGATCAGTGAATGAATATTAAATACTCATTTTCCAAATCAGACATCCACAATACCTTTAAATATTTAACACTTCTGATACCTAATGGAAATGTTTTCCAGATTTTATCTGATCTATCATAAAATGACCCACTATCTAAACCAGTATGATGAACATGAGTTTCACTAGTAAACTATTATTTCCTGTTCATAGTGGGTGAAGTCTAAATTCAATCCTAAGGGTACTACCAGAACATCATTATTATTAATGCATTTGCATATCAAGATTAGATCACCCGTAAGTAATCCATAAAAAATGAATACAATCAAAGTCTTTCTAACCTGTCCACATAACTCAAATTTCTGACACCTGTCACATGTCTTGCAAAAAAAATTCTGAATCCTTTCAATCCTCCTCAATTGAGTGCAGACGTAAGCACACATTGCCACACAATATTCCATTATAGGTCTCACTTCAGCCTTGTAGGTAGGAGCAAGGACACTTTGTCCCCTGATGTCCACAGTACTCATGATGTTGTGAATGGCTAAATAGCATTTCTTAATTACCATAGAAACACTGGCATCATAATTATGTCGACTACCAACTATGATCCCAAGTCAGCGATCCTATCTGCTCCTTCTAAAGTTACATAATTAATGGTGTATGGATAACTGGGGTTATTACTACCTAAATGCAATGCCTTTGCTTTACTAGTATGACATTCCATAAGGTTCTTTTGTGACCATACATAAAGAGCATCCACATATATCTCTGTAGTTTGGACAGATCTTTTTCTGTGTTCGCTACTGCTCCAATGTTGGTATTATCTGTGAATCTGCTAACCTGTATGGCTTTATAAACTAGAAATTCTGATATGAGCAGTGTAAATAAGATTGGTCCCAGTACTGGTCCCTGTGATGCCTCCACTGAGATTAGAGTCTCCTCAGATGCAATGTCCTCAGCCTTGATTATAAAATTCCATTATTTAACTAATTTCCTACTCACTTAATAACATACCCATTAATATCCTTTTTGTATATTATGTTAATTATTTTTCTGTTGGGGAACAGAGTCAAATGCATTGGAAAGATCCAAATATGCCACAACCTCTGAAAGCCTCATATTTACAGCATCCCTGATATTCTGCTAAAAATTAATGAAATTAGATATGCATTATTTCCCCTGACAAAAAAAAAAACCCAAAAACCAAAAAGAAAAACCCAGCAGATTTCCAAACACAGTTCAGCTGCCTTTTAGTTTCAATGATTCCATGATCCTATAGCTCTCACCCTGACACCACAACATTTAGGGACAAAAGCCTTAAAATGGGAATGATTCTAAAATATTGAAATTTTAGAGTTAGTATATCGTAAAATAATAGTATTTACATAGTATTTACATGCATTTTCTGAGGAAAAAAACTCTTTAACTGTAATGTCTGACACCATTTATTTCCTGTAGTCATTACTGATCAGAAGTCAAAATCAGGTTGTTCATGAAAAACAAATTAAGGGGGTGCATTTATAGGTGAAAAAATGATAAGAGCACAGATTGCCCCTTACTATGCTTGTTTATATATGGGTTACTTTGAGAATGGTTTTATTTATAATAATTTATTTTATTTATTTATTTTACATTTGTTGACCAGGCTAGTCCAACTGGATACATGTCCATTTTCAGTAGAGGCCCAGGGAGATAAGCTCCAAAATTAAGCTAATAAAACAGGACAGCAAACTAAACAGTATTTAAATACAATGTTGATGGAGATTTTCATAAAAAAAACTAACTTTTAAGAAATTGACTACAGAGTTTAACAAAACATTACAGTACTAGTTACATGGTAGAAGGGTTTAACATTCATCATAAGATAGGTTAGGAAAGAAGTAAGGATTGAGATAAAGTATTAACAGTTGTTTAGTAAACTATAACACTAGGATAATAAAAAGATTGCATGTATACACCTAAACAAATAATGCACTCAAAAAGACAGTTGATCTATGTACAAGGCAGAGCACTTGTGCTCACAGCAGAATGAGTGTTACAAAGTACATGCTCAGTGAAAGTTCCCTGAGAAAACTCGACTAAATTGGGAGTAAGGGAAGGATTACAAATCCCACTTTAAGGGTTATGGGAGAGAGGTATACAGTAACAATGTACTGGGTGAGTGTTAGTCTGGGTTGGTACATGGCCACAGCCATTGTGTCTTTAGTAGAATTTTTAGTTGCATTTTGAAGAGTGGTAATGATGACAGAGATGCAAGTTTGCTAGGAAGCCTATTCCAAATCTTTCCCACAGAATTAGAGAAAAGAGAATCACCTGCTTTGTTATGGGATTTCTGGATGGTAACCAGTGATTTATTTGTTGAGCGAAGGGTAGTAAGGTTTGTGTAGGGGGAGATGAGGCTACTGAGAATAGGAGTCTTACTAGGCTGGTACAGAATTTTATGGGTGATGGTGAGTCAATGAAATTCCAGCTGGTTTTGCAGTTCTAGCCATCCCAGCTGTTTAAGATTCAGGCAATGGTGAGTTCTAAATGGGGAGCTAGTAGCAAATCTGGCAATGTTGTTATAGGAGGTTGCCAGCTTGTTAAGGTTGCTTTTGGAAAGATTAGTATAAGTGGGGAAGGCATAGAGGAAGGTAGAGATTAGATGGGTGTGGGCAATGATAGTTCTGGCTTCAGAGGTAAGGAAAGGTTTTATCCTATACAGAGAACCAAGTTTTCTGTTTACTGATTTAATAGTACAGTTAATATGCGAGTCAAAGTTAAGGTTGTGGTCAAGTATTACACCTAAGAGTTTGGTAGTAGGGTCAGGAGCTATGACAGTACCATTGTTGGATGTAATGGAGAAATTTATTGGGGTGGAGTTTAGAATTGGAGTAAAGAGCAGTAGTTTTGTTTTTTTTTGGCATTTAGGAGGAGGCAACATTGTAGGAACAAGTTTTCAACTAGGTTGAATGTTTGGGTGATGGATTGGAGTTCTGATGAAGAAGAGGCATTACAAATCAGTGTGGAGTCATCTGCATATTGTATGCAGGTAGCTACAAGAAGATTTATACTAAGATCATTAATGAATATGGAGAAGAGGAGAGGTCCCAGGATAGAACCTTGAGGGACTCCAAGGGTAATAGGGAGATGTGTGGATAGGTTGTTGTCCCAAAGGACAGCTTGCTGTCTATTGTCTAAATAAGACTTGAACCATTTTAATGCCTGTCTGTTGAGTGAAAGTGATTTTAGTATGTTCAGAAGTAGTTGATGGTTAACCATATCAAAAGCTTTAGATAAGTCAATAAAGAGTGCAGAGGAGAGCTTGTTATTATTACGATGTTTGTTAATGCAGTCAGAGAAGGATAGGAGAGCAGTGGTAGTACTATGGAAAGGTCTAAAACCATGCTGACAGTCAGCTAGTAGGTTATTTTGGAGAAGGTGATCCAGAAGTTGTTGATGGATGCATTTTTCCATGATTTTGGATAAAGGAGAAAGTAGGGCTATAGGCCGAAAGTTAGAGAGTTCAGTTGAGTTACCACCCTTGTGAAGTAGAATGATGTGAGAGATTTTCCAGAGAGATGGGATGGAGCTTCAGTAATGGTTCTATTAATAAGGATAGAGATGGGATAGGCAAGTACTTTAGCTGCAGTTTGAAGGTATTCAGCTGGTAGGAGATCGGCTGAGGGAGTACATGGTTTGAGTTTGTGAAGTAGGGTATAGATAAGGGATGTAGGAAATAGTTTTAGATGAAAGGTAAGAGATATGCTAGCTAGGGAGGATGGGAGTGTTGAGCTAACAGGAGGTAAGGAATTTGATAGAGATTGGACAGTTTCAGTGAAAAAGGTATTGAACGCATCAGCAATCTGGTTGGGAGTGTTAAGGGTGAGACCTGATGGGGTTGGTGTCTTAGAGTGGCCAGGGTGTAATAGTCTATTTGTTTCAAGAATGTGTGGTCATCTATAAATGTTATATTGATGGTTTGATGTTTATTTGTAAAGGTCACATAGCAGAATCTGAAAAGTTTTTGGTTGCAGTGTTAAGCGATAAGCATGGCTCAGAATTTACATACCATATATTTTAGGGTAATTGGTTTTCCTGGATGCAAGGTGCAATGCATTGAAAGGAAAAAACAGTTAATAATTTTTGTGTGCTACAAGCCAACACCCACCACATCTGTTAGATTTCCTGTCGTATGGTGAATTTAATAGAGCAGTTCAAAATTCCTCTAATGAGGAGATTTGAAGAGTATTATTGCAGATATGAAAAATAGTCTAAAAGAAAGA
>NC_056737.1:1676934475-1676956975 GCF_019279795.1 Protopterus annectens
TTGAATTGGTAAAAGAACATTCTTTTTATCACTGACCATCCAGACAAAACATATTTTTCAGCAACTCTTTAATTTTCTAATGAAACTTTACTAGGTTTCCAGCAAAAGGCATAGCATAACACTGCCCTTCAGCAAACTCAGTGAAATCCTGATTGTGCCTTGCAAACCTCCATAACTACATTCTGCAGCTGGGCTTACTTTTACTCATTGTATGAGTGTATGATTCACTGTGTTTGCAAACCTGCAAGTCACTGGCTCATTGAATACATGAATTATTCAGTCTGATTGCATTACATCCCCCAGTGTACTACTGAGAATCCTATGTCTTTGCTGAACCTTGCCCATCAATTCATAAGTAGATCTTCCCAAAATATTAGGTTGTTCAATTGACAGGACATGATGCATAATACTATACTCTCATTTTTAAACCCAAAGAAGAAGAATATTGTTGGTAACAACAAAATGCAGTATTCCAAACTTGCAGGTGACTACAAACTAGGACCTAATATATATATATATATATATATATATATATATATATATATATATATATATATATATATATATTTTTTTACAAACAAAACTTGGGATATAAAGACCTCTCTTACTATGGATGCCTTGAATGTCTCACATTGTTTATTACCTGCTATAGGTTATTCAGATGTGAAGTTTTATTCACTTTTAAAGGTTTAACATTTTTTTTCTTGGAGGAAAAGCCACTTACCTTAGGTATTAACTTGCTGGATCATTTATGCTACACTAGGAGTCATGGTGTCTTCCTAATTAACATGGACAAGTATAAACAATGAGCCTTTCAAGAAAGATAAAATGTTGCTTGGAGTTATTCGCCTGAATGGCAGGTCTGCAGCCACTTTTAAGTGAGTTTAAGCACGAAGCAGGTAGGAATAAATGTGCAGGACCAACTCTGGCTCATCTCCTCAACAATCTAGCTCAGGCTTAGAGTCTTTCAAACAAAAACATTGTGACATTGTAAAGATTATTTGACACAATTACTTCTGGATGTGCTCAGAATAAGTCAGCAATGAAGCTTTTGCTATAGGTAGTGAATTTCTTATCTCAGTTATAATTTTCTTGGCTTTGGTATCAGTTTATATGTAATAAATTTGTCAATTATAAACAGCTTTTCAGGCAAGTGCTTTTTACATTGGCACGTTTATGCATTTGGAACTCAGTGTAGAGTGTTTTCACACAATCTCAAGATACAAATCAAGTGTACTTACTAACAAGTTATTGCTTGTGCTAGACTGCTTGGTTAAGGCACTATTTTGTGACTTTAATTCTTCTAGCTCTGTTTGTTTCATCTATTTGCAAAACAGGTTTTTGAACCTTTGTCTTGGACTTGCATGCTGCAGAAACACAATTAGCTTGATCACATTTGTAACACTTTTTGGTAAATTGCACGACATGGGTTTTTACCCTGCTGATAGCCACTAGTAAAACAAAATGCTTGCTATTCAGTCAGTTACCTTTCATTTCTATTTCATCATATTCACATGTTACTTAAAATTACTTCGCCATAAAGTTAGTTACCTGGAAGGTGTAAATACAGTTTCAAACAGCCCAGAAACACTTTTCTTCTATATGCACTGAAATGGTTATGGAAAGCCTGTCTGAGACATTTGACTGCAGTAATGTGAGTTGTGTCATTTGCAAGGTTTTCTTTAATTATTTCTGTTTGCTTTGTTTACATTTTTACTGAACTAAGCCCAGAGCTGTAGCAAGGTTGTTTGACAGACTTGGCAATGCTTCCATTTGTCACCCTACCAATCTGTAGGGGATGAGGACTGAGATTGCAGAAGAAAAGAAGTCTTCAGGCTAAGCAAACTCCTATTATGTATATATACAAATAATCGCTCTTTGCTGTATCAAACAAAACAGTTGCGGTGGTGCAGGGGTAGCATTGTCACCTCACAGCAAAAGGTTCTCCCATTCGATTCTTGGCTGGAGCGCCTTCTGTGTGGAGTCTGTATGTCCTCCCAGCGGTCGAGTGTCATTCGAAAGACATGCGTAAATGGGTGTGCCTTCATTGAAGGTTGGGCATCGAGCTGGCACCTCGGCACTGTAAAAATCTACTGCCATTCATTAGCGGACCGGAGTTCCGCTGTGGTGACCCCTAACAGGGAAAAGCTGAAAGGAGAAGAACAACAGCTGTTTCAAACAAAACACTTGCTAAACTAAATAGTCATAATAGCTCTTTGAGATATATATCAATACATCTGTATAGATACATATCTCAAAGAGCTATTATGACTATACATCTGTATACTGCGGTGGTGGTGCTGCGGTAGCGTTATTGCCACATAGCAAGACGTTGTCCCATTCGATTCTCAGCTAGAGCATCTTTTGTGTGGAGGCATACATGAATGGGGCGTGCCTTCGTTGAAGGTTGTGCGTCAGGGCTGGTAACCTGGTACGTAAAAATCCACTACCGATTATTAGCGGACCGGAGTTCTGCTGTGGCCACCCCTAACCGGGAAAAGCCGAAATACACAAACATCTATACATCTGTATATTTTCTATATATCTGCATATCTATATCTGTCTATCTGTCTATCTATCTATCTATCTATCTATCTATCTATCTATCTATCTATCTGTATAAGTCTGTGTGCATGTGTGTGTGTGTGTGTGTGTGTGTGTGTGTGTGTGTGTGTATGTGTGTCCTTTTTCATATATCTGTTTATCTATATCTGTATCTATTTCTATCTATATATCTATATAAATCTGTGTGTGTGTGTGTGTGTTTATTATTCACTGTTCCAATGCACAATGTCCATAACAGCAAAAGAATGAAAAATTCTAATCAAAACTTATCTTGCCCAAAAAATAAAATCCTCAAACCTCTCCTCAACAAAACAAACAGAAACCATCCAACTTCCACATAGAGCTAATAGAAAAATAAAAGTAATCTCATTTTGGAATCAGTCAAAACAAACAAATAAACAAACAAATAAAAAAATGCCTAATCCTACCATCAGACATGCTTTGTACAATGAGAGGTACTGTTAGGGAATGGGTTTTATGGGAGATAATGCATAGGGTCGGGATTAGGGGCAGGAACAGGGAAAAGATTAGGGTTAGCACAAATGAGTAAAAATGGGTAATGTTGGCTTCCACTCCCACCAGGACCTTACTCATGTCTGCTACTCTTATCTCCATATATGCCTCTCAGTGCATTACCTTCTGAAAAAAACTTTTCCTAACAGTACCACTTCACCAGATACTTGTGAACCACACTTACATAAACAAAAGCACACACAGACACACACACACACACACACACACACACACACACACACACACACACACACACACACACACACACACACACACACACACACACACGGGCACACATAACCCTTACTCTAACCCTAACCCCCCCAACACACATGCCTACTTAATATGACCAAAAGCACCTCCCCAACACCACAACAGCATTCAGCAAAATGCTTAAGATAGAATGCATATTCAGCAAAATGAGTGTTCGATGAAAAAACACACAATTCACTTTGTCAGCAGAGTGAACTGCTTATATATGTTCTATATGTACACACACACACACACACACACACACACACACATTTATATATATATATATATATATATATATATATATATATATATATTTACATCCCAATAAACATTACATATAGACATAGGTCTAGATATAAATATTACACTATATGCATTAATACATATCTTGGGTCCTTCAGGGGGACAAGTTCAGCTTCCACCACTTCAATTGATAGTTGAAGACAATGAAAAGTGGTTGAAAATTCAAAGCTGAAAAAAATTCCACTTGACCAACCAAATTGCACTGTATAAAAGATCAGTTTCTGATTACTTTGGTACTTTAATTAATATCAACAAATACTCCCCACTCTTCATTCTGATTACTTTGGTACTTTAATTAATATCAACAAATACTCCCCACTCTTCATTCTCCCTCCCAAGCTATGACTCTAGCCACTCTCAAGTTATGGATGGCAAGCAAGGAAGTTAACATTCACAGCAAGAGGTTCTCCGGTTCGATTCTCGACTGGGGTGCCTTCTGTGCGGAGTCTGCATATCCTCCCTGTGGTCATGTGGGTTTCCTCCGGGTGCTCCTGCTTCCTACCACATCCCAAAGTCATGCAATAAGTGGATTGGACACTCTAAATTGGTCCTAGGTGTGAGTGTGTATGTGTCTTCTTTGGAAGGTTGGGCGCCAGGCTGGCAACTTGACACCGTAAAACTCCACTGCCAATTATGAGCGGACAGATGATCCGCTGTGGTGACCCCTAACCGGGAAAAGCCGAAAGAAGAAGAAGAAGAAGAAGAAGAAGAAGAAGGATCAGGGCAATGGAACTGTTATACCATTTTTGTCATGACCTTTAAAATGTACAAGAAAAAAATTGAAAATGAAGAACAACAAAAATATTTGCCTTCTGAATTAACTAAAGAGGTAATGATGTTGTGGAAGTAATTGACATTAGTGCCCTTGAAAAGGTTAACCAGTCAGTTTAAAATTTGAATAGTGAAGTTGTTTATAATTTGATATAAAAGAACAGAAGGTAATATTATTCCACAGAATTTGTTTCTTTTAATGGACCGAATTAGTAAATGGGTGATCCCTAAAGTTGGGAATGAAGGTGTACAAATATTACTGCAGGAATGTCGGTCATTTAGTACTTGGCTGTTTCTGCTTAATAAAGAATTGTGTTTCCTCCAGTCACCATGGTATGTCTACTTGTATTGATATGAAGCTCGGAGCATTTATATTTTGTGAGCAGCGGGCATAAAAAGCTGTGCAGGTTATGGGGTACCAGTATTTGTCTGGTGCCTCAAGATTTAAAAAGAAGGGTTACCTGAGCTGGACATGACAGAGTTAGGTTTGATGCGTACAGACAGGGAAATGTACATGGAGGCTATATCATTTTTTACATGTACTTTATATTTAACAGCAATGCAGTGTGGTTTGTTGTTGCTGTTGTTTGAATGTGAACCTGCCATAGGATTATCAACAGTGGTGAAGTAGATATGAAGTAAATATGATTCTAAGCACCCCTTCCTTACCTTAAGTTGTCTCTCCTTGTTTGTCACTGTGGAAGGTTTGGAAACTGGCTAAGAATGTGGGAAAGAATTAACTGCAGTCTTGCAGGAAGAACTCTGCAAAGCATATGAAGCTTTTGGATTATTGTTAAGAATCCAAGGCCTCAGGTGTTTTGTAGTCATTTCTCACACTCTTGATAATATATCCAGCCTCCAAGCCTGTTCCATCTTTTGGGCCTGGGTAATTAGAGAGGTGGTAGTGTGTGTGTGTGTGTGTGTGTGTGTGTGTGTGTGTGTGTGTGTGTGTGTGTGTGTGTGTGTGTGTGTAGTATGAGCAGGTCTGCTAAGAGGCTATAATGCACCTGGGACATGTCAGAATAGGACTGAGGAACATGAATAAGATGATGTGAGTACATAAGAGGGGTTATGTATAAGGTAAGTAGGTCAAGGGAAGCGTGGCTGAACTTAGGTGACTTCTATAGTCTGGACTGGCATCAATCAATTAGAACTATGAAAAGGTAAACTTTGCAAAATCTAAAAGTAAGAAGAATGGTCTCAGCTTTTCAGATGGCACAGGCAGGTAGCCTAGAGTAGTAGAACAAAGGTTTAGTAGACAGTAATGTTTTCCATGGTAAAAGAACTGAAAAGAATCATATGCCTCTTCATCATTCTGACGCAACTTTTCAAGTCTCAATTAAGAAAAAGAAGTCTTTATATTGTCTCTAAACTGTTTTGTAAAATGAAATATATATAAAAACATTTATGTTCATGTCCGATAATTAGCGAATAAATGAAATGAAAATAAGTAATTAAGCAAATAAATAAATAAATATACATTAAATAATAGACAGATACACAAGCAAACAAACAAGCAAGAAACAGATAAACAGAAACTGGAGAATGTTGACATACTGAGATGATAGTTAGGGACAGAAGGCCTAGAAAATTGAATGGTTTTGAGTGGCTTAGGTGACGTTTCAGGAAAAGCAGAAAAATGAGCAGAACTACATGGAAAGTGGTAAGAAAGTCAGCCTCAGAGAAGCAGCTTGAACATGTGTGGTGCCACAGTTAGCCTGGGGTGTTGGAGAGAAGTGCAAATGGTAAGAAGAGCATAATTATCAAAAATAACAATGTTTATCTAAGCTGGAAGCGTGTGCCAGCAGCCTTAGCAAGGCTCAGTACGAAGGGCGATGTACTGGTGTAGGCAGTATTAGAAAACTGAACTTCTGGTGCAAGCACGTACAAACACAGAGAGCAATGCAACTGAAAAAGCAACATATGCTACTAAAAAACATGCACATAGCCCAAATTGCAATCTAGGTACCATAGAAGGGCTAGTCTGCCTAAGGTAGCCTTTGATAAACATGTAACAGAGGCCTGCCAAAGGGCAGTATGCTGCAAGTTAAGTTCAAAGAGTTACTGGTTAAAGGAATAATAATCAAGGCCAAGATGAACCTAGTGAGGTTCACAGGAAATCAATCAGCACAGGCTGTTCTGAAAAACACACGTAGCAACTGAAACTCTGTCCAGACAAGCCTGCTGTGCTTACGTTGCACAACGCTAGTGCAAAAATATCAGTGAGCAATGCTACCCGCCCAATAAACAGGATAACGTTAATGAGTCTGACTTACAGCCAAATGCAGATGACACAGCTGGCAATTTCACTGAATCGGAGCAAAGCCTTGTCTGTGTTTCAATGTCTCTCTGTATAGCAATAAAATATAAACATAACACATGCTACTCACATTAAGAGGTCAGAATTAATGAGAGTATACATCGCTTACTTTGAAAATACAGTAGTAAAAGCTTGCTATGAATGCTACAGAAACATAGGAAACCATATGACATCTTTTCAGCAAATATAGTCTACAATAACAAATATAAATACACTCTTCCATAAGTATAGCAGAAATTAAATTGTGCAGAAATGTTAAAACATCCAATTTCAAGTGAGAAATGGTAGCACTGTATTTGCAGTTTTGGCTAACCCAGAACCTCCCAGGAAGAATGCATTCCACCTGAATAAAAATAAGAAGTATTATCATTAATTCTGTTGTTGAATTCTGCACAGACACAGCAACATACCTTATACAAGTGTATTAATAAAGCCCCTCACCACTGTGTTCAGGTCAGATGTCTGGATAACAAGGACCCATATGGAGCAGAAATAGCAGTAAAAAGCAAAATGGTGGAGAATGTGGAACTTAAAGTACAGCTCAGGACACTTTGCAATGGTTCTTTAGGCTATGATACTTTCACGCATTTAGACAATAAAAACAGTTTCAGTAGACATAATACCCAGTCCGGATACTTTTGGCCAATAAATTGTATGAACCTAACAGCAGGCATAGTTTATTCTGTATTGATGACTACTCCTCTGGAGTAGCTGCAGAGATGTGAGTTAGTCACTGAATAGCTCAGAGAGTATTGTGCAGGAGTGGGTGGCTACTTTGTTACTGAAACCAATTCATCTCACAACAACTGATGAGAATTAGAAATATACCTAATATTTTGTGGTGACCACACATCAATGTGCCCTTGACAACATGGGAAACAAAATGTTCTTAGGAAAATAAAACATTTTAACTGCTAGAAATTTTCTAGCGAAAATACATGTAAATGCCCAACATTTAGGAAATTCTCACTAATGAAAACTGTCATATTAAGCTAAGACATACAATAGCTGAAGTGCTGTGTATATAGATCTTAATAAAGCTAACTACACGTAACACTTCTCACTTCCAAAAGCAGTTTTCAGTAAGCTGGAACCTCCAGATGATAGTCACTAGACTGCCTTTGGCTCCAGCAAAGTGACTGGTCTTGGGCTCGCCATTTTGCCAAAACAGATGTCATATATCAAAGTACACTGTTACCTGCCATCTGAGTGAACTTGAACCTGAACTGCATTATAGTCTAATTTAATTGTAGTGTTAAGTAAAGATTTCTACATTTGATCAACATATGACTCATATTTCTACATTAAGGGCAAGTACATTGCAAGTGCTTCAAAACTGGAGTAAATGCAGGCAACTAATTAAATAATTATAGGAAAACTAAGCAAGTAGTTTCCAGACAGCAACATTTAAAATATAAAGATGCCAAACTGTGCATAACAATCATGCTGTAGTTAAATGAACACTGATGTTAGGCTGCACTGACTGAAAATTAGAAGTTTGCATTCAAGATTACTTTACTGGAACAAGTCTTGGTTATAAAACTAATATAAATTCATCTTACTGCTAAATATAATCAAAGCGGAGACATACCTAGTTGCCTGTTTGTAAAGTTTAGGCAGTATTTATCCAATTTCCCATGTGATTGCCATGTGTGACTTTGAATTTCTCCTGTGAACTGTAGCATTTTATGCTCCCAAGAAGGTTGCATCAAATGTCTATTACTCTTTTAGTGATCCATTGGTAATCATACTATTTTATTTATGGCTCATGGTGATTATTTGTAAAATGTATAAGCTTGAGGCCAGTACATGCAAACAGACTTGCCATATATTGTTTTACAGTCATGCCACCTCCCTTTTCCCATGTAGCTTAATGTATATAACGCCAAGATTTTGTTCAATCTCATCTAACAGCTCAGCTCTTCAGATACAGTTAATGTTATCGATATATCTCTCTGTGTTCAGTCTGTTACAGTACATTTTTATAAGGAAATGGTAAAGTAAAACTCAACTATATCTTAAATGAGAGGTCACTGAAATTATATACAGTTGCATTATAATGTCTGATGTTTTTCAGCATTGAATTATAACTTCTAATGTTCTCCTGCTAATGAACCTTATTAAACATCCAATGATGTGATATATTTTTCCTGACAAATGAATTAATATATTTATCAAAACCTAATTTACTCTTTGTGATTAACCCCACATTCTAGTATAATTTCAGTGTATTCATTTTTCACCATCGAATAAATGTTTACAGGATCGATATTTAAAGGATAGCTTCTTCTTATTATTCTCAAAGATTACTACACAATTTGTTTATTTACAACTATATCTTTCTTTTCTGATCATTGTATTGCAAGGTTCATTTGAAAAAAAAAATAACATTATCACCTGCATACTTTATATAAAAATGCTACAGAAATTTGTCATATCATATCCTCATATGTTAGAGATAGAGACCAGTGGCTGAACTTTATATGTTCCATTCCTAACTTTATTTTAATAACTAGAATAATGTCCATGTTTTATTTTTCGCCCCACTACTCAGTAGTTACTTTACAATATGTCCTATTATAGCTGGGCTATGCTAAGGTATAAAAGTTTTTTTAGCAATAACTTTTGTCTGACATGGAAGAAACAATTGTTGATGCTATTCACCTAGACTTCTCTAGCAGTAGTTTTTATTACATTGCTCTAAAAATCTTGACTACAGCAGACTTCTGATGTGTTTGGTATAGGCGCATTGATATATAAACTGAGAATACACATTCTTTCCAGCTTAAGGCTTATTCTGGTCAGTACCATTTTCTCCATATGTTTTCTGGCACTTTGCAGAATGCAAATAGGCCAAGCGTGATTTATATTCTGCTTGCCAATTATTGACACTAATCCATATTTGAGACTGAAACTGAGCAATATAAATAATGGTACAACTAATGAATTCCTTAGCTTTTTAAATCTCTAGCATTTATTTTAACAGTGTAATTTGCCTTTCTCATATTTAATAATTTATCAGGTTGTATCTGCCTGCAGAAGTGACCATTTTTCATCTCCACTTTTAAAATGTCTTGATCATATATTTCAAGAATCCCATTATCAAAATTGTTAGAAAAATGGTTGACACATAAGATTATTATTTTCAAATCTGCATCATGCAATCTTTTTTTCAGGGCAAAGCTGTATTATACTGTTTTTACCAAATCTAGCTTTCCTAATATGACTACTGTGATACTACACCACCTCTGGGCAAGTAATCAAGAAGCCTCAATCCTCAGCATTGGCACCAGTGGGGGACATTCACTGGGAGGATAACAAGTGCACACACAGTACCTCCAGATGCATTTTCTCCATCAAACACGATTAAGCACAATGCACAATTTTCCTTCAGAGCACACAGAGAACACAGTCAGTTCGGGGCTGGTTTCTGCCTCTTTCTCCAGATCCCCAGTAAGACTACCCACTGGCACAGCTATAGAGTTGAGATCTCAGCTGAGTGTTCAAGCCAAGACCTCTAGCACCCTCTCTGTCCAACCACTGCTTCGTGTCTCTGCCCAAGTAGCTGACAAACACACTCTTGGAGATTTGATTTACACACACACACACACACACACACACACACACACACACACACACACACACACACACACACACACACACACCTGGAAAAGGCTGGCACAGGTTTTCTAGCTATGACCCCTTCTGCCCAGACTATAAGGTAGTTACCACCACCAGACACTCCTGCAGCTACCTTAAGGCCATTACAAGGGTGCCTAATATACTGAGTGAAATTAATATTAATACAAATGGTAGTTTGACCAAGAGCAAGGCTATTAGGAGTGCCCCATGCAGTGTCACCAAATAAATATGCAAATAATCTCAAAACTTAAATAAATCTAAAAAGATCAGACACAATGAAAAGTTTAAATATGTTTAATAATAAATAATGTAAGAAAAAGAAAATATCAAGTATATATTCACAGTGACATCAGAGTTCAAAATCACAGGAAATATTTAAAATAATATTGAAGGACAGACTAAGACAAATAATGAAAAAACAATATCTAAACTAAGCTTCACTATATTCCTGACTGAATCAAAGAGAATTACTGTTCCCTTCTTACTTAATAGAGCAAGGCAGATGATGTGGTGAATGGTCCTTATTGTTGTCAGGCCCAAGACAGAATACAGAATGCTCTGTGTCACTAAGATATGTCTCAAAATAATATCTAAAATATTACTTTTGGGATAGCTTGCAGAATGACATAACTTCTGGTCTTCTGATTTCTGGTTCCCATGCATACCCCCATTGCTGGAAGCTGGCTAGATTTAGCACCAACATGTAAAAATACACACACATGGGCTTTTGCTCAGATCTGTGACTGGTGCTGGAAGTCATAAAACAATTTCATACCTCCATGCTTCCAGAGTAGTAATTAGTTCACCCAAAGGCAACACAGAAAGCTTCCTGGTACAGACTTTGTGTTTCTGGCTCCATTGAAACTTTTGAGATAGCATCTTTATGGCTATCTCGTAAAGTGATTTAATTTGAGATATATTTTAAAGTTTGCTGGACTGAGATTAACCTTTCAGTTTCCTCTGTTAAAACATATACATTGAAACAGCTGAAATGGTGCATATGCAGTTCTGTTGTCTCCAGTAGGGCACACTGTGGATACATTTCAAACACAAACACTTTACAAATACCTTTTCAACACAAACTTCTATGCAAATCAGTTGGATATATACATGACATACAGTTCTAATACATTTGTAACACAAGCATCTTATGTAAATCAATTTGATATTCATAAATGACATATAATTATTTACAACATTCTAGCTAGCTGTGCTGGCTGTACTACCTATTGTCACAACTACAAAAAAACAATTACTGTTCTAGTTATTCTGACCTGCATACAATCTTTTATACGTGTCAAGTTTTAATCTATTCCTAAATTTTATCTGTCAAACATTTTTTCAACTCCTCAGAGAACCCTTTAACATACTTTCTAGATAAAACTTCCACTATTTATTTGCCACACATTTCAATTTTGTTGTTATAGTGCATTAAATAAGCACTAAATTCAACATCAGTCTCTAAAGCATTATTTATTGGCTTGATGTTTTGTCCAAATCAGATTTAGGACCTTACCAGTTTGTGTCTGTTCTTGTTCTTTTTACAGTCTTATTATGTTTGCATCTTTCTTTTAAATTCAACATTCCTGCATCTAATGTCATGGTCTATAAAGAATTCAGACTTCAGGGCTTCCAATGTAATTCTGAAATCTGAAGATATCATAGTGTGACCACCACTTTTCTGAAGCAAAAGCAATGTGTTCACACCTTTCAATCATTATTTCCTAATACATAAAATATCTAATATACATTTACCTTTTGAAGGTCTTCTTGTGATCTGAATTGACCTGTATTCTTTAACAACATTTGTAAGAGCATTTCCTTTGTTGGTATATGAGCATTTAATTTGTTTGTTTAAATATTCTAGGACCTATCTATATCTGGTAGATATAAATCATCAACAAACATCCAGACAGAATGACGTTTAAATACCTGACCACAACCAAGAATAAATATTAAGTCCAGAGTGTGACTTTCAACTGGTCTATAAATTTTACTTACTTTATGAACAGTACTGCTAAACAAGTCATGCAGAAGTTTTTGTTTGTTTGTTTTTCTTTTCATGTGCCTTCCCTATTTTAATAGTATTTTCCACAATTTTGTTTGAAAAAGATGATAACATTCAGGAGACCTTCCACTGTTCTGATGTTTTCCCACATTTTGCACCAACTTCTGTTACATACTTCTCAACCTCTTAGAGCAAGAAATCTGTATATAGCCATAAATAAAAGTGGGACAAAGGCCCCAAAATAGGGACAATTTTTAAATATTGTTCTTACAAACTTAGAAAGTTGATAACATGAATTTTCTGAAGGATATGAAGTTTGAAACTAAAATGTCATTATTTTCTAACTTTAGTCTTTAATGATTTGCCACTAATTTGTCAGAAAACCATAATTTCATGAAAAACAGACAAAAATATGAGGCAAAAATCTGGACATTCTGCAAAAATCTGTACCCTTGAGGTATAATATCTTTAATGATTTAGGTTTCCTGGTTTCTTCCATTATTTTGGAGAAATGAAAGTGTAGTTTATTCTAGTTTGTTGTTTTGTCTGCCCTTGTCTACAAATATTTCAATGAACTACAAATTGTTTTATTTAAGTGCAGATTGCCTAATAAAGACTATTATATATTTGGCTATTTACACATGCTGTATGGCATTCCACGTTAGTAAGAGCAGCATACACACTTGAAGCAGCACATCTCTGAGCATGTCTCAGAAATTAGAAGAGGGGTGCAAACCAATGCATTTGCATTACACATTCATTTGTTTTAAAGCAATTGAACAAGCTGCTTTAAAACAGTAGGTGCCAAATTCCGGTAATAACGGCCACACAGGTAAAAAATGCACTCTCCAAAGCTAAGAATACAGCATCCATGGGACCAGATGACATCCTGGGCTGTGTACTACATGAACTACAATATGAACTGGCACCTCATCTAAGTGTCATGTTTAATCATAGCCTCACCTCAGGTTTCGTGCCCACTGAGTGGCGCACAGCTGCAGTTATCCCACTCCACAAGGGGGGATCCACCTTGGATCCCAGAAACTACCATCCCATCAGTCTGACAAGCCTTATCTGCAAGGCCATGGAGCGTATTATCATGGAACTTATAAAGAAAGACATTGGCAACCTTCAAACACTGGACCCCACCCAGTTTGGGTTCATGAAGGGCCGATCTTGTCTCCTGAACTTGATTGACTTCTTTGAATCAGTCTCCAGAGTCATGGACAAGGGTAAGGTGGTCCACACAGCCTATCTAGACCTTGCCAAGGCCTTTGACACCATCCCCCACTCTGGAATCATAGATAAACTTACTAAGCTGGGCATTAATCCCTACGTCACCCAATGGGTTGCTAACTAGCTTACTGATGGAACCCACACTGTAAAAGTAGCCGACTCCAAATCCAGCTCCAGACAAGTGACAAGTGGAGTACCTCAGGGTTCAATCCTGGGACCGCTCTTGTTTGGCATCTACTTCTCTGAAGTACAGGCCAACACTAAGAGACTCTGGATAACAAAGTTTGCAGATTACTGCAAACTGGGAGCCATTATTGAATCCCCAAATGATGTGGATACTCTACAAAAGAGCCTTACAGAAACAGATGCTTGGTGCCAGAGCCATGGGCTCAAGCTCAATGCCAAGAAATGTATAGTTATCCCCTTTGGGAAAAAACATGTATCCGTGAATTACCATATAGGTGGCAGTACACTAAACACCGAAAGTTTGATAAGAGACTTAGGGACACAGGTGGACAGTGGTCTCACCTTCGATAACCACATCGCCACAACAGTCAGGAAATCCTTCTATGTGACACACCTCATCACTAAGGGCTTTTCATCCAGAAAAAAGGAGGTCATTGTCCCACTGTACTCATCCCTCATTAGACCCATTATAGAATACAATGCCCCTTTTGGTATGTACCTCTCAAGACATCTGCAACAACTGGAAAGGCCACAGAAATACCTCACTAAAAGAATCACAGGCCTAAAGTGGATGCCCTACGCTGACCGCCTTAAAAAACTCCAGCTATACTCTGTCGCATATTGTCTACTCATAGGCGATCTTTGCTTAACATACAAGGCCATGTCAAACCCAGAGCTGTTGGACATGCTACACTTAAAGAAATCCCAATCCCTCAGAGCCACACGCTCCAGGGATCTAAACCTTGTCATCACAATAAACAAAACATGCTGGAGGGATAGGTTCCTGACCCAGAGACTCCCCAGACTCTGGAATAGATTGCCCATACATGTCAAGCAGAGTGCCTCTTTGGTCCTCTTCAAAAGGAACCTTGACGATTGTATGGGAGAAAGGAAATTCACCCCGGGATCACATCAGCCGCCCTGCTAGACAGGGGTCCAGGGAAGTAAATAGTGTGGGAAGAAATAGCCAGGGAATTGTTATGGCTAGGCTTGTATAGGCCCTAGGGCTGATAGCCTAGTACCAACCTATGAACCTATGAACCTATGAAATCTCATAGCTAAGACTGAGTTGAAGGAATATCACTGAATTTATCTTCTTAGAGTCAATAAATCACCAGGTTTAAGTATTATAAATCATATTAAGCCTGTGCTATAATTAAAATATGATCAGGCTGAATAGCAATTAATTGATATTAGGTACAAAGCAAAACAAGATGCACCCAATGGAGTAAATGCCTCACCATATACGATTATTAGATAAATAACAAATCCAACAGCGAGAAAGTGGTAGAGGCAGCCACAAGGAAATAACATAGCCAGTCTTACATAAAAACATAATCCTTTAATGGTGTGCACAGGTAAGCGCTTTCACGTATCGCTTCATCAGGCCAAAAAAACACCTGATTCCTACCAGCACTCCTTATATAGTAGTAGCAATTGCATGAATTTAATGGATTAAAGCATACCTTAAAGGTAAACCATATTTAAAAACAAATTGAAAATGTATTGAAAACATACAATAAAAATATAAGTATATAACCATGTAGTTTCCAGTGTAAACCTATTTAACGCAGAAAATAAAACGCAAATATTCTAGATAAAAAATATAAATGCACGTGATAAAATTTAACATCCTTTGAAGCAAAATTAAAACATGATTAAAAAAATGCTTCATTGAAAGGAAATCAAAATATAACATGAAATATCTCTAAGACTAGTGTTAAGAGACAACCTGATATAAAGATTTTTTTTACAAGGGCACATGTTATAATTTCATAGGTACCAATGGCATTCACTAATAATACATATATCAAAGAGGAGTTAAAAACATCCTAGAAACCTAAGGAAACCAAATTTCAGCCTACAATTAATTTTCTGGATTTCAACAGAGGTTTGAGGGAAGCCTTCTCATTTAGGCCCCTACCTCATTCCGCTCTAAACCTTAGGATCCAATTCATTTCCTTTTTCTCATTACCATTCCTTATGTCCCCTTCTCTAATAATAGGTATAACATAGTCTATGACCATGAAATGAAATACATGTTCATTACCCTTAGCCATTACATGTTTCGCTAGGGCATTATTGATGGAATTAACCCTGACGGCATATAGATGTTCCCTAATTCTATTACGAAGGGCCCTGTTGGTCTTGCCAACATAAAAAGAGGAACATGTTTTACATACAGCTAGGTAAATCACATGCTGGGTACTACAATCTGCAGCTACCTTAACCTTAAACTCCTGCCCTGTATCAGGATGGGTAAACCGATCGCTGATGTTAATGAACCCACAGAAATTGCACTGTCCACAAGGTGTTGTTCCTGGACAACCACCCATCTCATGTTCATCTGTTGGCTGACATAAAATTCTTTTTAAATTGGGTTTATTCTTAAACCTAAACATCAGCTTGTCACCAACTATGTTCCAAAGGTCATTGTAGGTGGTGAGGATCCTCCAGTGTTTGTTGATAATATCAAAAATAGCCCTATTGTCAGTAGTATAAAACAAAGGGATTCTGACACCTAATGACTGAGTCCTTACATTGCCAACATATTCAGCATGGTTTGAAAAGTAAGGGGCAGCTCTACCCTCTCTAATGTCATCCAGGTCTGAAAGACCCTTCTCTATTTCTACTTTATCACTCCCAAATTCATAATTCAACATAACACTTCTAGTGAACATTTTAACATCCGTTAAAGCATTTGTTAAACTATTACAACTAGTGGGAATAAAATTCAAGCCTTTATTTAGAACATTAAGTTCATCGGCATCTAGTGTTCTTTGTGAAATGTTCCAAACTAAACAATTCCTACCTAGGATGAATTTGAGAGTAGCACAAGTGTCTGTAGGCTTAATTAAAAAAAAACTAGTGTATATATGCTGAACAACCATCCATTGGTTGAAGCTTTTTATAAACTAGTTGAGGATGACTTACACATTATGTATAATGAATGTGAATCAAAATATAAGGCCAAGAATAAAAGTCACAATCTCACCTTTAAGGAAAGAAATGCAATGTATAGATTACGTAATGATCATACCATTGTTATTAGGCCTGTCGATAAAAGTGGGCCAGTTGTAATCATGGATAAAGGTGATTATCAGGGGGCCATGCTTAGAATGTTGAGTGATGTCAAATATTATCAAGTGATAAGTAAAGAGAAAGTTAATGACATTAAATATAGGATTTTTATGATGGTTGATGATTTGATTAAGAGCTCAAGTATCACTCTTGACCTAAGTAGATTCCTGGAGGTAGATCATGTGATGATTCTGGCTATACACGGCCTACCTAAAATTCATAAGGATGGAGCAAACCCCCTCCATGAGACCTACTGCATCAGGGAGAGGGTGGTGCACTGAGCCTTTTTCACTTTATGTTGAAAAGTTATTTCGACCATTACTGGATATTAACAACATTGTCCTCAAAGATACTAAACAGTTTTTGCTAGATCTGTACAGTTATTTCAGCACTACTCAGTTAGGGTCCGAGACACTTTTTTGCACTCTTGATATACAGTCATTGTTTAGTATAATCCCGAATGAGTTAGGTGTTGAATCAGTTAAGAAGTACCTGACTAGACATAGCGATTATGATGAAAGGAAGGTGGATCTAATATGTCTTTTTATAGAAGTCATACTTGAAAATAATGTTTTTGTATATGAACAGAAATTTTACATCCAACGTGATGACGTGGCTATGGGCACTTCTTGTGCCAATAGCTATGCCAACATGGTTTTAGCCCTATGGGAAGAGGATATCTTGTTTTTGATTGATAGTTATAGGAAATATGTCCCTTTCTATCGTCGTTTTGTTGATGATGTCTTCCTAATTTGGAATGGCAAGCCAGAGGATTTGGAATTGTTTGTGAATGAGATGAACAATATGACTGATTACCTCAAATTCACCTTGAAGTTTTCCTCCAGTAGAATAGAATATTTAGATGTTTTTGTGGAGAGGGTGATGGGCTGTCATGTCAACACTGGTGTTCATAGGAAAATATGTCATAGGAATACATTACTACATAGATGTAGCATGCATCCACCTTATGTCTTCAAGAACATTATTAGGGGGCAAGGAATGAGAATCTCCCATTTGAATGCAGCAGACTCAGGGTACCAGCATGAGTTGGCTGCATTCAAAGATAGACTCTTTGAACGAGGTTATGATAAAATAGAAATAGAGAAGGGTCTTTCAGACCTGGATGACATTAGAGAGGGTAGAGCTGCCCCTTACTTTTCAAACCATGCTGAATATGTTGGCAATGTAAGGACTCAGTCATTAGGTGTCAGAATCCCTTTGTTTTATACTACTGACAATAGGGCTATTTTTGATATTATCAACAAACACTGGAGGATCCTCACCACCTACAATGACCTTTGGAACATAGTTGGTGACAAGCTGATGTTTAGGTTTAAGAATAAACCCAATTTAAAAAGAATTTTATGTCAGCCAACAGATGAACATGAGATGGGTGGTTGCCCAGGAACAACACCTTGTGGACAGTGCAATTTCTGTGGGTTCATTAACATCAGCGATCGGTTTACCCATCCTGATACAGGGCAGGAGTTTAAGTTTAAGGTAGCTGCAGATTGTAGTACCCAGCATGTGATTTACCTAGCTGTATGTAAAACATGTTCCTCCTTTTATGTTGGCAAGACCAACAGGGCCCTTCGTAATAGAATTAGGGAACATCTATATGCCATCAGGGTTAATTCCATCAATAATGCCCTAGCGAAACATGTAATGGCTAAGGGTAATGAACATGTATTTCATTTCATGGTCATAGACTATGTTATACCTATTATTAGAGAAGGGGACATAAGGAATGGTAATGAGAAAAAGGAAATGAATTGGATCCTAAGGTTTAGAGCGGAATGAGGTAGGGGCCTAAATGAGAAGGCTTCTCTCAAACCTCTGTTGAAATCCAGAAAATTAATTGTAGGCTGAAATTTGGTTTCCCTAGGTTTCTAGGATGTTTTTAACTCCTCTTTGATATATGTATTATTAGTGAATGCCATTGGTACCTATGAAATTATAACATGTGCCCTTGTAAAAAAAATCTTTATATCGGTTGTCTCTTAACACTAGTCTTAGAGATATTTCATGTTATATTTTGATTCCCTTTTAATGAAGCATTTTTTAATCATGTTTTATTTTTGCTTCAAAGGATGTTAAATTTTATCACATGCATTTATATTTTTTATCTAGAATATTTGTGTTTTATTTTCTGCTTTAAATAAGTTTACACTGGAAACTACATGGTTCATAGGTAGGTACTAGGCTATTGGCCCTAGGGCCTATATAAGCCTAGCCAAGGGTACCCTGGCTTTTGCCACCCAAGAAAATTATTTTCCTGTGCCACTGTTGAGCAGAGTCACAGAAGTAATCCCTGGGGTGAATTTCCTATCTCCCATCCAATCATCAAGATTTTTCTTGAACAGTGTTAATGAGGAGCTTTGCTTGATATAGATAGATAGTTTGTTCCAGAGTATGGGAAGTCTCTGGGACAGGAATCTATCCCTCCGGCATGTTCGGTTTATTGTGGTGACAAGGTTTAGGTCCCTAGAGCGTGTAGCTCGTAGGGATTGGGATTTCTTCAAGTGGAGCATGTCTAAAAGTTCTGGGTTTGACATAGCTTTGTGTGTTAGGCAGAGATCGCCTCTGAATAGGCGATATGCGATGGAGTAAAGCTGCAGTTTTTTGAGATGGTCTATGTAGGGCATCTGTTTGAGGCCGGTAATCCTCTTTGTGAGGTATTTCTGTGGCCTTTCCAGTTGTTGTAGATGTCTTGTGAGGTACATATCAAAAGGGGCATTGTACTCTATAATGGGCCTAATGAGTGACGAGTAGAGGGGAACAATGACCTCTTTTTTCCTGGATGAGAAACCTTTTGTGATGAGGTGTGCCACGTAGAAGGATTTCCTGACTACTGTTGTATACTTATATTTTTATTGTATGTGCTTCAATACGTTTTCAATTTGTTTTTTAATATGGTTTACATTTAAGGTCTGCTTTAATCAATTAAATTCATATAATTGCTACTACTATATAAGGAGTGCTGGTAGGAGTTAGGTGTTTTTTTTTGATCTGATGAAGTGATATGTGAAAGCACTTACCTGTGCACACCATTAAAGGATTACGTTTTTATGTATGACTGGCTACGTTTTTTCCTCGTGGTTGCCTCTACCACTTTCTTGCCGTTAGATTTGTTATTTATCTGATATTAGGTACGTGTATTTTATATATTTTTACAATATATCATTAACTTTGATAGTGTTTTATCAGTATTTTAATATTGTTCTTACTGCTTAAAATAATGAGGCTTTCTGAATGAATTGTATATGTGATGTGAGTGACCATGTAATCCTGCTAATTTATCTAATGAAATGAATGGATATTGACTTGGAACACCTAAAGAAGCCCTTATAGACTGAAAGCCTGTGAATGAATATTTGACTTTAAATTCTGCTGCACCTGTTTCTTTTTTCTTGTTTAATGCAGTCTTTACCATTCTTATGAAATAAGTTTCCTGTGCCTGTTTCCTGAGACTAGATTTGTCATTTAAACAAGGAAAGATACCACATTATCAATTCATATCAAACTATCTGTATTGTCCAAGTGCATCAGTATTCTTCTTGTATTGTTTGTGCAGTTCACAGCCTCTGCCTCTTTTGCAAGTTATATATCCATATCTTGTACATCTCTCCAATTTGCAATTGTAGCATAACATTCTACTTGGATACAACCCTCCGTATAAACAATTATAACTTCACATTCCATCACATTATGTATGTGATTCTATCTCCCTTTCCTGTGCTTATTATAGTTATCGATTTTGTCCTTATTTTCCCACAGACTGAACAAATGAAAGTCTTTACTCTATCTGTGTTGACAAGCGTGCCTGCTACATTGATCTATATCCCATCCACTGTACTGCAGGCTGCAGCACCTGTGTTGAGGAGCTTCTCCCAGACATGTGGATAGTAATCTCGATGGCACCTCATCAGTACGATATGCAATGGTAGTTATATATCCCTACTTTTTCAGTGTGAATCCCTATGAGATGTAATGAAATGATGCATTGCTTTCCACAGCTTCTTTACATCACGTGTGGCAATTCACATTAGCTTCACGCTAACATGTCCTTATCTCCCGCCATTCTCCATGTATAGCCCCCTCCACTCCTGCCTTGTGATATCCCTGTTTCTGGTCTCAGTAGTGAAAAAGAAAGACACGTGCACACACACGCACACACGCATGCACGCATGCAAACACACACATGCACACACACACATTGCCGATCTTGCATTCTTGTTGAGTACCATTAAAGTTTACAAAATAAAACCATGCTAAATTGTTAGGATTTTCCTCGTAACTTAAATGTTAGCACATCATTATTGAACAAATAAGAACATTATTTAAAAAAAAAAGTTCTGAGGAAGTCTATCAGTGTGTAGATGAAAGCGCTAAACCATCGTATTTTATTGAATAAAGTGGATTTTTAATTCATTCAGCCAGTGCCTGTGCTCTTTCGTGCTGTCACCAAGAACAGTTTTGGTTGCACATCTATTTATTTAAAAAAAAAAGTGATGCTATAGCATACACAATGTATGCATGGCTGCTTCCTTGCTATCAAGTCATAGTCAGCCAAAAGTAACTGAAAGCTATGGTATAGAAAACAGGAAAGCATAGACTGGAATTTGAAGAAAAAGTAGTGCATGGAATTGGATTAATCTTGCACAAATGGCAATGTCAAGCTTAGTATGACTGACAAAAAGCAGCAGATGCACTAAATGAACTCATGGGAATGCAGCTGTCTTCCAGGAAACAGTTTTGACTTGTTTTATTTTGCAATTCTGATTTTGCAATTTACAATGGCGAAAATGAGTCAGTAAGCAGAGGTTAGATGCTGTAACTTGCCTAGTCAGCATTGTTTCTACAGAAACTGTGACAGAGTAAAAATTAGAAAAAAAAGACTGGAAATTGGAATCCATGAAACAGAATGGTGAGATGCAGATGATTATCTATCACATGTGTTATGTAAACATATATATGAATGCTATTGACTTCGTATTAACTTTTCCCATCTAAGTAATTGTTAAAACAGAAGGGCAAGTTAGGTAATTGATATATTAAAAGAACAGATTCATATGATTTGATGCCTACTGTATTTGCATTTGTAAATATATCTAAGAAATATAGCTTGCAGTTATCAACTGTAGTATTTAATGATTAAAAACAAAAGTAGTGTAATCTATAAATCTAAGTTGCAGTCAAATTAACTGAGTAGCCAATCAGAAAACAAAGAAATCCCATAAATGAACAGGTCTTAAAATTCAGGCAGACTTACATTACATCATAGCAAATATCAATTAGGAAGGCATGTTTTTATAGTAGAAAGTATGACTGAGTTGTGATGCTGTCACGAAGAAGTGTTGAAGGAGTATGCTACAATAATTTTTGCCAGAAGACACTCTGGAGTGAACAGTAACCTTCTAAAACTGGGCAAGATGTTTGCATCCATTGTAATAGTTGTGTCCCATTCCAGTCCCTCATCCCCCAAACTGTTCAGCACCTCTCTTGTCCCTCAGAACAGCATGGAGGATGGAATGAGGCCTAACTATTACTGTGAGATTACTCGTGAACTTTTCAGGAGGAAAAATAAGCTAATGGAGGACAATTTTTACATGTTATTCTT